>NW_023342668.1:0-299 GCF_001411555.2 Juglans regia | reverse complement strand
ATACTAGCGTCCTTCCGATCCCAATCCAAACGGAGATCTGATCCAAACCCATGGCTACGCGATGGGCAGGGCGAGATTTTCCCAAAAATCCACTCCCGAGTGCTCCTTCTTGTCAATTTATCTCGCAAGGCGGAAAAAACAAAAACGAGCGGTGCAACACGAGGACTTCCCAGGAGGTCACCCATCCTAGTACTACTCTCGCCCAAGCACGCTTAACTGCGGAGTTCTGATGGGATCCGGTGCATTAGTGCTGGTATGATCGCACCCATCAAACTAATTACTTAAAATTCATATAATCC
>NW_023342666.1:0-209 GCF_001411555.2 Juglans regia | reverse complement strand
CACCCAAATTGGTTTCCTAAATTCATTCCAATACATCTTGGATGTGTTCCAAGCATCACCTATCGATTTTTGCCTATTTTCGATTTTTTTTGATTTTTCGGATTCATTTAATCAAAAAAATTAAATAAAAAAATCCCGATGTCGAAAAATTGTGAGGCTTGCTCCTACTTCAAGATATGATTTTTCTAAGCATGCCTGCAAAAAATCTC
>NW_023342665.1:0-209 GCF_001411555.2 Juglans regia | reverse complement strand
TAAAGCACAAGCTTGTTGCTAGAAAGCAATCGAGAATGTAGGAATCACCCCCACGAAAACGAGCCCAAAAAACGGTCGTCGGGACATGGTCGGCCGGCGGCGGCGGCCGCCACAACCACCGCCGGCGGCGGTGGAGACGATACCCCCCCGCCGGTGGCATGGGGGGCGTGGCACACGCCCTTTCCATGGGCGCCAGGGGCATGCCCATG
>NW_023342663.1:0-209 GCF_001411555.2 Juglans regia | reverse complement strand
TAGCTTGTGTAAGAAGCTCTTCAGTCCACTTCCCACGAAAAAGCAACTCTCCTTTACACTTTTCCTTCATAGAACACAAAAGACACTCTCGGACAGTTTTTCGTTCCTCTTTTGAATGCCTGTTTCGAAGCTTTTGTAAGTGTTTCCTCGCAACATTTCCTTCATGAAAGTTGTTTCTTTTGGAGTCTAGTTTACGTGGATATCTTATT
>NW_023342662.1:0-209 GCF_001411555.2 Juglans regia | reverse complement strand
TCTGGGGTCTAAACAACTTTTTACCAATCAAATGATCTCCAAATGGAACAAATAAGATATCCACGTAAACTAGACTCCAAAAGAAACAACTTTCATGAAGGAAATGTTGCGAGGAAACACTTACAAAAGCTTCGAAACAGGCATTCAAAAGAGGAACGAAAAACTGTCCGAGAGTGTCTTTTGTGTTCTATGAAGGAAAAGTGTAAAGG
>NW_023342661.1:0-209 GCF_001411555.2 Juglans regia | reverse complement strand
TCTGGACCTGGTAAGTTTCCCCGTGTTGAGTCAAATTAAGCCGCAGGCTCCTCTCCTGGTGGTGCCCTTCCGTCAATTCCTTTAAGTTTCAGCCTTGCGACCATGCTCCCCCCGGAACCCAAAGACTTTGATTTCTCATAAGGTGCCGGCGGAGTCCTTAAAGCAACATCCGCCGATCCCTGGTCGGCATCGTTTATGGTTGAGACTAG
>NW_023342660.1:0-209 GCF_001411555.2 Juglans regia | reverse complement strand
CTCAACGTGCCCTCCCAACCGTTTTTTGGGAGGGGGCATTACACCCCCACCCAGAAGGTTATTACATGTTCACAGGTCGTTCTGCTGGGCAGGTATCGACAATGCTCCTTCCGCAGGTTCACCTACGGAAACCTTGTTACGACTTCTCCTTCCTCTAAATGATAAGGTTCAGTGGACTTCTCGCGACGTTGCCGGCAGCGAACCGCCCA
>NW_023342658.1:0-209 GCF_001411555.2 Juglans regia | reverse complement strand
ATTTCACAATTTTCAACAGACGTTTCGTCCGAAATTATGAAAATAAGTTATTGCGCCATAAAATCCTAAATAATCCTCTGAGTCCAATGGCGTAGACCATAACGTATTCTGACACTTCTAACTACCTCAAATAATTAAACTCATATTACTAGCACCATAGTGAGTGATAACACTGACTATGTTGACAGACTAAAACCTATGCGATTGGT
>NW_023342656.1:0-209 GCF_001411555.2 Juglans regia | reverse complement strand
TAAATTTCGCTGAGGACGGCTTTGTGTTTCCCGAAGCTGAGTTTCCACCCCTTTCCGAGTTTCTAGTAAACTGTGACTGAGGGATAGCATGAGTGGCTTGTCTTTTCTCCAACCAGTTCTCCGGGTGCCTGTTACCCGCGCCGCACGCGGTGGCTTGCTCCTCCCTCCCTTTTCTTTCCTTTCCCCTTTCCTCTGCCCCGCCCCTTCTT
>NW_023342655.1:0-209 GCF_001411555.2 Juglans regia | reverse complement strand
TTTCCCATGCCTAGCGGGGCAGGCTCGACACCACACAATGCTTCCACACGCTCAGCTAGCCTTGTGCTTGGTTGGGGTGTGGTTCAATTTGTTTGATGTTGTGGCCTGGCGGACGTAACGGCGTGTGAGTGGTGACAAGGTTGTATGTCTTGACAGGCTCCGTGCTTGTGCATCGAACTGTTAGGCGTGCTCCTCCTCATTTTTGCTCC
>NW_023342654.1:0-209 GCF_001411555.2 Juglans regia | reverse complement strand
CACGATTTCCTGGCCGAGGTTACCAACAAGGACTTGTCCAAAATCGGTGCACGACGTGCTCCCGCAAAGGGTGTTGGTCGAGTAAGACAGCAGGACGGTGCCCAGGGGCCATGCCTTGACAGCCCCGCTCGCACGCCCCATGGCTTGCCTTGACAGCCCCGTGGCTTGCCTTGGCAGCCCCGCTGGAAGCCCCATGGCTTGCCTTGGCA
>NW_023342653.1:0-209 GCF_001411555.2 Juglans regia | reverse complement strand
TCGTTCCCTTCCCGATCGAACAATGAACCCCGGCGCGGTCTGCGCCAAGGAACTTAAACAAGGAGTAACCACGGGCGCCCCGGAAACGGTGTGCGCGTTGTTGGGGACATCTTTACCATGATACATAACGACTCTCGGCAACGGATATCTCGGCTCTCGCATCGATGAAGAACGTAGCGAAATGCGATACTTGGTGTGAATTGCAGAAT
>NW_023342651.1:0-209 GCF_001411555.2 Juglans regia | reverse complement strand
GTGCTTTGTGATGTTGTGCCTATGCATGCGGGCCATATTTTGTTGAGGAGGCCGTGGCAGTATGATAGGAGAGTGACACATGATGGGTTCAAGAACATGTACAGTTTTGAAAAGGAGGGCAAAACAATTAAACTTGCTCCTTTAACTCCAAGCCAGGTCTATGAGGACCAATTGAAATTGAAAAGTGAGGTTGCTCAAAAAAGAAAGAG
>NW_023342650.1:0-209 GCF_001411555.2 Juglans regia | reverse complement strand
TACCAGTGTGTTGATAGCACATCTAAATGGTTGCCAACGATATAAGATAGCGAAGGGATTGCAAGCCACTGATCAGACCAACCTCAGTTACCAAACTTCTACAGTCACTGATGGTACACAGACTAAGAAATTGGTCATCCCTCAATACAGTGAGAAGATGTTGAGGGACATGCTTGCAGAGATGATAATTACTGATGAGATGCCATTTA
>NW_023342649.1:0-205 GCF_001411555.2 Juglans regia | reverse complement strand
GTTAGCCCGGTGCCCACGGGCGATGCCTTGACAGCCCCATGGCTTGCCTCGGTGGTGCCCATGGCATGCCCCATGGCATGCACAGCGAGGTTAGCCCGGTGCCCACGGGCCATGCCTTGACAGCCCCATGGCTTTCCTTGACAGCCCCATGGCATGCACAGCGAGGTTAGCACGGTGCCCACGGGCCATGCCTTGGCAGCCCGAT
>NW_023342648.1:0-209 GCF_001411555.2 Juglans regia | reverse complement strand
AGCTTCCTTACGCCTTACGGGTTTACTAGCCCGTTGACTCGCACACATGTCAGACTCCTTGGTCCGTGTTTCAAGACGGGCCGAATGGGGTGCCCACAGGCCGACGCCAGGAGCACGCAGATGCCGAAGCACGCCTTGCGGCGCGTGCTGCCCTCCACGATCGCGGCAACGACGTCTCCACGGGCATGACTACAACCCGGGCTTGGGCC
>NW_023342646.1:0-208 GCF_001411555.2 Juglans regia | reverse complement strand
TTGTTTCTATTATTGTTATCATCATTATCCCTAATAGTAAAGGAAATGACTGGAAAGTGAAATCTGGTCAAGAAGTGCATTCAGATATGTGAAAGTAATTCATTAATGATCTTCAGCAGCTAATTGGAATTCTAAAATGCGTCCACTATAAATAATCATTATAGAGGCTCGAAAAGGGAAGAAAAAAAAAAAAAAAAAAAAAAAAAAA
>NW_023342645.1:0-209 GCF_001411555.2 Juglans regia | reverse complement strand
TGGCCAGCCAAGTGGGGGTACAAAACTTAGCCATGAAGCAATCCTATGGTGACCAAATTCGTGGGCCTTAAAGGGCCTAAACCGAATGGGCCTAAAATTTGGGGGTTAAAGAGGGTTTGGGTTGCTATCAAGCCCAAATCCAATATCACTTGGTCCAATCAATTTTTCAAGGTTAACAAGGTTGGATAATGATGTTCTAACACAAATTT
>NW_023342644.1:0-209 GCF_001411555.2 Juglans regia | reverse complement strand
GAATTACTACGGTTATCCGAGTAGCAGATACCATCAAACAAACTATAACTGATTTAATGAGCCATTCGCAGTTTCACAGTCTGAATTAGTTCATACTTACACATCCATGGCTTAATCTTTGAGACAAGCATATGACTACTGGCAGGATCAACCAGGTAGCATTCATTCTCGATGCCGGCACCGCACGTAAACCTACCACTCCGGAAGGA
>NW_023342643.1:0-209 GCF_001411555.2 Juglans regia | reverse complement strand
TGCATTGAGGATATTTGTTTATTATGCTCATATTTAGTTTGCATAAATTGATTAATTTTTGCTTTTTACATGCAATTTTTGATGAGTATATAATTTAGAGCATGGGATTAAATGTTATGCATAATATTATAATCTAGATTGTGCAATATTTATACTTATATTATGAATCTTTTGTGCATAGTTATAACATGTGAGTATTAGTTAAAATT
>NW_023342642.1:0-209 GCF_001411555.2 Juglans regia | reverse complement strand
GATATCTCGGCTCTCGCATCGATGAAGAACGTAGCGAAATGCGATACTTGGTGTGAATTGCAGAATCCCGCGAATCATCGAGTCTTTGAACGCAAGTTGCGCCCCAAGCCATTCGGCCGAGGGCACGTCTGCCTGGGTGTCACGCATCGTTGCCCCAACCCCAAACACTTCTTATGATGTGTGGGGTGCGGGGAAGACATTGGCCTCCC
>NW_023342641.1:0-209 GCF_001411555.2 Juglans regia | reverse complement strand
GATTGAAACCCCTAAATTAATTTAGGGGTTTCAAAGATTTTAGGGTTTCGGATTTGAGCCCTAAATTAATTTAGGGTTTCGGATTTGAGCCCTAAATTAATTTAAGGGTTTCAATCTTTGAATCCCCTAAATTAATTTAGGGTATTTCGAAACCCTAAATTA
This sequence comes from Juglans regia, assembly GCF_001411555.2. Lineage (NCBI taxonomy): Eukaryota > Viridiplantae > Streptophyta > Magnoliopsida > Fagales > Juglandaceae > Juglans > Juglans regia. Next base: position 47 of record NW_023342641.1, on the reverse strand, counting down.
ATTTAGGGGTTTCAAAGATTGAAACCCCTAAATTAATTTAGGGTTTC
>NW_023342640.1:0-209 GCF_001411555.2 Juglans regia | reverse complement strand
TGGAGATGCCCGTCAAACCCCATGGAAGCGAGGCCAGCATCATCCGGATACCCCCGAGAGCAACAATGTGCGTAGCACTGGGTGCCATAACACCATCCGCCGTGGACAAGCATGTTGCAAAGGAGGCATCCAAACAAATAGGCCCAACCGCCATGGGGTAGACTAGAGCACCCGAGGGCTAGCCAACGTGAGAAAGCCCCTAGCACGAC
>NW_023342639.1:0-270 GCF_001411555.2 Juglans regia | reverse complement strand
GGCCATGGGGCTTGCCACGGGGCTGCCAAGGCATGCCATGGGGCTTGCCACGGGGCTCGCTGTGCATGCCATGGGGCTGTCAAGGCAAGCCATGGGGCTGTCAAGTCAGGCCATGGGGCTTGCCATGGGGCTGTCAAGGCAAGCCGTGGGGCGTGCGAGCGGGGCTGTCAAGGCAGGCCATGGGGCTTGCCACGGGGCTGCCAAGGCATGCCATGGGGCTTGCCACGGGGCTGTCAAGGCAAGCCACGGGGCTGCCAAGGCAGGCCATGG
>NW_023342638.1:0-209 GCF_001411555.2 Juglans regia | reverse complement strand
ATTTGCCAAGGATGTTTTCATTAATCAAGAACGAAAGTTGGGGGCTCGAAGACGATCAGATACCGTCCTAGTCTCAACCATAAACGATGCCGACCAGGGATCGGAGGATGTTGCTTTAAGGACTCCGCCGGCACCTTATGAGAAATCAAAGTCTTTGGGTTCCGGGGGGAGTATGGTCGCAAGGCTGAAACTTAAAGGAATTGACGGAA
>NW_023342637.1:0-209 GCF_001411555.2 Juglans regia | reverse complement strand
ACATCATAGGATTTCGGTCCTATTGTGTTGGCCTTCGGGATCGGAGTAATGATTAACAGGAACAGTCGGGGGCATTCGTATTTCATAGTCAGAGGTGAAATTCTGGGATTTATGAAAGACGAACAACTGCGAAAGCATTTGCCAAGGATGTTTTCATTAATCAAGAACGAAAGTTGGGGGCTCGAAGACGATCAGATACCGTCCTAGTC
>NW_023342636.1:0-209 GCF_001411555.2 Juglans regia | reverse complement strand
TTAAATATAAATAAAAAATAAAATCATTATAATATATAAATAAAAAATAAAATCACTATAATATATAAATAAAAAATATTTATCACTATAATATATAAATAAAATATAAAATCACTATAATATATAAATAAAAAATAAAATCGCTATAATATATAAATAAAAAATATTTATCACTATTATATATAAATAAAAAATAAAATCGCTATAAT
>NW_023342635.1:0-209 GCF_001411555.2 Juglans regia | reverse complement strand
ACGGAATTAACCAGACAAATCGCTCCACCAACTAAGAACGGCCATGCACCACCACCCATAGAATCAAGAAAGAGCTCTCAGTCTGTCAATCCTTACTATGTCTGCACCTGGTAAGTTTCCCCGTGTTGAGTCAAATTAAGCCGCAGGCTCCACTCCTGGTGGTGCCCTTCCGTCAATTCCTTTAAGTTTCAGCCTTGCGACCATACTCC
>NW_023342634.1:0-209 GCF_001411555.2 Juglans regia | reverse complement strand
AAAACAAATAAGTAGAGTGAAACGGCGCCGTTTTGTTATAGACAAAACGGTGCCGTTTCACTTAGGTCCGTCTGCTAAGTGCCGCCCCTCAACTAATAGTGAAATGGCGCCGTTTCACTATTAGTTAAGGTCCCCCCCCCTTCCCCGCGTCTGCTTCCCATTTCTCATTTCTGCATTCTCCTTCTCGAACTCTCTCCTCTCTCACTCTC
>NW_023342632.1:0-209 GCF_001411555.2 Juglans regia | reverse complement strand
TGTGTGCACACTCGGGGCTCCGAGAAGAACAAAGGAAAGATTTCACCTCTGTCTCTGCCTGGTTTGGCCACCGGGGTTAGCACAACCCTACCACGGGGGTGAAATATGGTCTCTGCTCTGTTTGATGCTCTGTTTTGATCTGATGATGATACTCAGTTTATGTTATGCCAAAGTATTATGGGTTGTACGTGTCTTAAAACCATCGCTCT
>NW_023342631.1:0-209 GCF_001411555.2 Juglans regia | reverse complement strand
AGCAAAACCTTGTTTCATCTGCTCAACCAAATTGTGCCAGACCAAAGAGGTTTTCAATTCTAGTGAAACCCTAAATGGTGGGAATCCAATTGAAAGCCCAAAAGTTTTGTTGAAATCGAAACCCTAAACGGTTTCCCCAAAACCCTAAAGTTGGCCTCTAAACCCTTTCTAATCCGATTTCTAGTATTGTGTTTAATCACTTGATTAAA
>NW_023342630.1:0-209 GCF_001411555.2 Juglans regia | reverse complement strand
GCTCACCATGCAGTACCCATCGCGTATACCCCAGATCCATACCGTTCACAAATATATGACGCTCTACTTCATCCAATCCTATCGCACACAAATTTTTACACCCTTGACATGGACACTTAATGTAACCACGACTATCAGCAGAGGCCCGTGCAAAATCAATGAAAGTTCTTACTCCACATGCATAGGGTACGTAATCCTTTCCAAGTCTA
>NW_023342629.1:0-209 GCF_001411555.2 Juglans regia | reverse complement strand
GACCGCGCCGGGGTTCATTGTTCGATCGGGAAGGGAACGAGAAGATTGACCAACCACACACGAGGAGCGGTGGGCATATCTCAACGTGCCCTCCCAACCGTTTTCTGGGAGGGGGCATTACACCCCCACCCAGAAGGTTATTACATGTTCACAGGTCGTTCTGCTGGGCAGGTATCGACAATGATCCTTCCGCAGGTTCACCTACGGAA
>NW_023342628.1:0-203 GCF_001411555.2 Juglans regia | reverse complement strand
CCGTGGCAAGCCCCATGGCCTGCCTTGACAGCCCCGCTCGCACGCCCCATGGCTTGCCTTGACAGCCCCATGGCAAGCCCCATGGCCTGACTTGACAGCCCCATGGCTTGCCTTGACAGCCCCCTGGCATGCACAGCGAGCCCCGTGGCAAGCCCCATGGCATGCCTTGGCAGCCCCGTGGCAAGCCCCCTGGCCTGCCTTGA
>NW_023342625.1:0-209 GCF_001411555.2 Juglans regia | reverse complement strand
AGGATTGGGTAATTTGCGCGCCTGCTGCCTTCCTTGGATGTGGTAGCCGTTTCTCAGGCTCCCTCTCCGGAATCGAACCCTAATTCTCCGTTACCCGTCACCACGATTGTAGGCCTCTATCCTACAATCGAAAGTTGATAGGGCAGAAATTTGAATGATGCGTCGCCGGCACGATGGCCGTGCGATCCGTCGAGTTATCATGAATCATC
>NW_023342624.1:0-209 GCF_001411555.2 Juglans regia | reverse complement strand
CCTGTCCAATGCTACGCCGATGCGTGGTCATGTCGAGGGGGCTCATCTGATCTTTGACCCGCTCCTCTGGCTGGGTCGGCACTCCCCGTGCAAGTAATAGTCGGTTGATGAGGACACCATATGGGAGATTATCCGTGGAGACGATGCTCGCCTCGTAACGGATCCTCTCAAAAATGTGCAGTGGCAAATCTATAGGATCTCCACGTGCC
>NW_023342623.1:0-209 GCF_001411555.2 Juglans regia | reverse complement strand
GTGCGCTGGATTATGACTGAACGCCTCTAAGTCAGAATCCGGGCTAGAAGCGACGCGTGCGCCCGTCGCCCGATTGCCGACCTGCAGTAGGGGCCTTAGGGCCCGCAGAGGCACGTGTCGTTGGTGAAGCCCTCGCGGCGGATGAGCCGTGCGGGCCGCCTTGAAGTACAATTCTCACCGAGCGGCGGGTAGAATCCTTTGCAGACGAC
>NW_023342622.1:0-209 GCF_001411555.2 Juglans regia | reverse complement strand
GAGGCTTGCTCCTACTTCAAGATATGATTTTTCTAAGCATGCCTGCAAAAAATCTCGTCCAAATTCAAAGTATTTCGATAAAAAAGGCCTTTATGTTTCCTCGGGCATTTGATGTTTCCTCCTGCCGGTTGGGATTTGGCTCTAAATGCTCTTTAGGGGGGGCATGCAAGCCCCAACATGGTCAGCCAGGAGGGCTGACCATGCCGCCC
>NW_023342621.1:0-209 GCF_001411555.2 Juglans regia | reverse complement strand
AATACGTTCGAACTTAAATTCGAACGTATTTGTTTACTGCTTATGTTCGAACGTACATCTGTACATTCGAACGTATTTGTTTTACGTTTGAACGTAAATTTATTGACATTATTTTACGTGCGAACGTATAAGTTAACGTCCGAACGTTTTTATCTTTAACGTTCGAACGTTAAAGATAGAACGTTCGAACGTTAATCCAGAGCATCTTA
>NW_023342620.1:0-209 GCF_001411555.2 Juglans regia | reverse complement strand
TTGATGGGGGCAATCGGTCGTGCTAGGGGCTTTCTCACGTTGGCTAGCCCTCGGGTGCTCTAGTCTACCCCATGGCGGTTGGGCCTATTTGTTTGGATGCCTCCGTTGCAACATGCTTGTGCACGGCGGATGGTGTTATGGCACCCAGTGCTACGCACATTGTTGCTCTCGGGGGTATCCGGATGATGCTGGCCTCGCTTCCATGGGGT
>NW_023342619.1:0-209 GCF_001411555.2 Juglans regia | reverse complement strand
TCCAAGCCTAATATTTGGTGCATTTCCTAAGGACATGTGGATTTAAACCCAGAGACGTATTGCTCTGATACCACCCTGTGACGCCCCCAAATTCCGCTTGGGATTGGACGAACATTTGAAGCGTCGAGACATGCAACACAAGGTTACCTGCCCCCGTTCATGACATATAAGATGCAATATTCCTAACATGCATCTAGCATTATGCAATA
>NW_023342618.1:0-209 GCF_001411555.2 Juglans regia | reverse complement strand
ACCTTGATCTTCTGAGAAGGGTTCGAGTGAGAGCATACCTGTCGGGACCCGAAAGATGGTGAACTATGCCTGAGCGGGGCGAAGCCAGAGGAAACTCTGGTGGATGCCCGCAGCGATACTGACGTGCAAATCGTTCGTCTGACTTGGGTATAGGGGCGAAAGACTAATCGAACCGTCTAGTAGCTGGTTCCCTCCGAAGTTTCCCTCAG
>NW_023342617.1:0-299 GCF_001411555.2 Juglans regia | reverse complement strand
CCATGGGAACAAGGCCATCAAGGTCCGGAAGCCACCTCAATGAAGCATGTGCGTAGCACTGGGTGCCATAACACCATCCGCCGTGCACATCTACGTCAAAGAGGAAGCAAACAAACACACAGGCCCGGCCACCATGCGGCCAACCAAAGGTAAAATGAAAAATGGAGATGCCCGTCAAACCCCATGGAAGCGAGGCCAGCATCATCCGGATACCCCCGAGAGCAACAATGTGCGTAGCACTGGGTGCCATAACACCATCCGCCGTGCACAAGCATGTTGCAAAGGAGGCATCCAAACAA
>NW_023342615.1:0-209 GCF_001411555.2 Juglans regia | reverse complement strand
CGCTCGTCGCCTAGGACTCACTTTTAGGCTAACCGCGAGCAGAAGCACACGGGAGGCCAATGTCTTCCCCGCACCCCACACATCATAAGAAGTGTTTGGGGTTGCGGCAACGATGCGTGACACCCAGGCAGACGTGCCCTCGGCCGAATGGCTTCGGGCGCAACTTGCGTTCAAAGACTCGATGATTCGCGGGATTCTGCAATTCACAC
>NW_023342612.1:0-209 GCF_001411555.2 Juglans regia | reverse complement strand
AGGACTTTTGTCTTTTATGTCACGATCATGTTACGTCACGTTACGAAATATCATGTATGCCAGTTAAGTTATTCATGTCAATCACGACCCTAAGCGCTAGGATGAGGTAATATCCTAGTGGAACTCCTTTGTTCACGCTGGAGTGTCTAAATAGGTGTGAAATTCCCTGGGTTGACAAAGTACAGTCAACAGGTTGTGAATGGGGCCTA
>NW_023342611.1:0-209 GCF_001411555.2 Juglans regia | reverse complement strand
GTGCCCACGGGCGATGCCTTGACAGCCCCATGGCTTGCCTCGGTGGTGCCCATGGCATGCCCCATGGCATGCACAGCGAGGTTAGCACGGTGCCCACGGGCCATCCCTTGACAGCCCCATGGCTTTCCTTGACAGCCCCATGGCATGCACAGCGAGGTTAGCACGGTGCCCACGGGCCATGCCTTGGCAGCCCGATGGCTTGCCTTGGC
>NW_023342610.1:0-209 GCF_001411555.2 Juglans regia | reverse complement strand
CACTCCCGAGTGGTCCTTCTTGTCAATTCCTCTTGCAAGGCGGAAAAAACAAAAACGTGGGGTGCAACACGAGGACTTCCGAGGAGGTCACCCATCCTAGTACTGCTCTCAACCAAGCACGGTTAACTGCGGAGTTCTAATGGGATCCGGTGCATTAGTGCTGGTATGATCGCGCCCATCAAACTAATTATTTAAAATTCATATAATCC
>NW_023342607.1:0-293 GCF_001411555.2 Juglans regia | reverse complement strand
ATGCCCCCGACTGTTCCTGTTAATCATTACTCCGATCCCGAAGGCCAACACAATAGGACCGAAATCCTATGATGTTATCCCATGCTAATGTATACAGAGCGTAGGCTTGCTTTGAGCACTCTAATTTCTTCAAAGTAACAGCGCCGGAGGCACGACCCGGCCAGTTAAGGCCAGGAGCGCATCGCCGGTAGAAGGGACGAGCAGACCGGTGCACACCAGGGGCGGACCGCTCTGCCCAACCCAAGATCCAACTACGAGCTTTTTAACTGCAACAACTTAAATATACGCTATTG
>NW_023342606.1:0-1778 GCF_001411555.2 Juglans regia | reverse complement strand
CGACGATATATATCGTCACAAAAGGTTGGGAAATCGCCGCAAATGACTCGATATTTTTCCCAGCAATTTTAAATTATCGTCGCCATTATGTATTTCCAACGAATAATTGTTGCCAAAAAAGGTTTTTCAAAAATTTAAAAAAAAAATGCACAAATACATAATCCACAAAAAAATATATTTCACATGCAAATTATATGTTCTTGCTAAAAAAAACAATTGCACAAGTGGGAAGCACAGAACCAAACTTATAAATGATCTAAAAACCAATAACAAGTGTCATCAAGCACGTAAAATATCGGAGTTGTAAAAAATAATATGTAACAAACCAAGCCAACACATTCCATTGGGTGAATAGCACAGAGAGTAGCTGATATTCAAGAGTGGAGGATAGATGCCCCAACCCATGTCAACCCAACCACCCCTGCTTAACGTTCTACCATAAGATAATATAGCTCAGGTAGGAAAGCTTATTGAATATATAGTAGTAAGTTTAAGAGAGAGAGACGGAAATAGATGATTAGTAGTGGTGGATAAGCAGAGAATTTCAGAGCTCATAAATAGACGTAGGACTAGAGATATTCACTTTTACAAGATGAAAAAAAAAAACAATTCTCCAATGCAGGCCAAATGCAATATGTCCAGATAATTACAAAAACATGAGTTCTTTAGTACATTATACCTGCACAACTACTTGAATCTTTTGAACCAACCTCTTAGTAATACATCAAAGAGATACATTAGAAAATGTGCCTGAAGAAAACGAGTTTCAATTTAAAAGTTGAAAATTCTTGCTAGATAAGAGAAAGTACTGGAAATTTAAGAAGGCTGAGAAAACTTGGCAGCTGGGAAATGGAGTCTAATAGATGTTCAGAATAATTTGCAAGGAAAGGGGGTGATGGTCACAAAATTAGCCTGCAGCACTAATGTTTTACCCACTGGGATGAATGGGAACGCTGCTGGATTGGGTTGCAAGGGAATGACCATAAAAAAGGTGCAACTGCTTTGATAATTCTTATTGGACAAGTGATATTTGCATGCGGGGAAAGAGTTAGAGATTCATAAAGAAACAGAAATTAGTGCGAAGATGGTGATCTTAACTACATGCTAAAAATCTCACTTGAACATTCTTTTAGCATGTTACCACCCAAAAAATAAAAAAACAAAGTCAATATGTTTATTCCCTGCAGACAAAGTTTTATTGAACAGAATTAGTACCTTTAAGTTTATATGAACACTGAATATAGTTGGTTTATACACACCAATCTCGAGATCATGCCAAGGGTGTGCAGCAACTGATATCCTTCACAAAGATGAAAGGATTCTCTCATTCAATCGGGGAACTGAACGTTGAGCACGATTTTCTTTAGCTTCAATTTCATGTGAATCGTCACTCATCTCTAATAAGATGCAGAAAAAAGTGTCACATGGAACGAAGCTGTGGATTCAAAAACTCTGGTTCTTAAATCAGGATGACAAATATGAGAATTAGTTATTTCAGTTGCAGGAGGTGGCAATGCCATAATCCTTATGCAGTCTGATATTGTTGCAGCCAAGATTATATACAAATCACTCTAGAAGCAAATGACATTCAGATCAAATACACTTTTTGTGAATCAAGAGCCCTTTACAAAACATGTGTTTCTTCCAAATTTTCAAGAGTACTCAAATATAAACAATAGCCAATTCCAAACTCAGTGCAAAAATAAAACTTAACATTAGAATACAAAACATGTCACTTTGGCTGACATATTGCAAATACAAAATCTGTCCAGTTGTAG
>NW_023342605.1:0-209 GCF_001411555.2 Juglans regia | reverse complement strand
CTTCATGTCATACAAAATTCCGATTTAAACAATATATATATATATATATATATATATAGAATGTTGTATATATTGTAGCAAGTAAGAATCCTAAATCTGCTTCATCAAATCTTATAGGGGAAATTTGAAACAATCCTATGGTTTTTGTTATTGGATCTTAAAAATGGTTATTGGATCTTATTTCAATCCTTTTTGTTTTAGAGAAATTC
>NW_023342603.1:0-209 GCF_001411555.2 Juglans regia | reverse complement strand
GCTCCTCGACCCTATTGCGTCGTTCCTGCGACTCTACCATCGCGACCCCAGGTCAGGCGGGATTACCCGCTGAATTTAAGCATATCAATAAGCGGAGGAAAAGAGACTTACAAGGATTCCCCTAGTAACGGCGAGCGAACCGGGAAGAGCCCAGCTTGAGAATCGGGTGCCACTCGGCATTCGAATTGTAGTCTGGAGAAGCGTCCTCA
>NW_023342602.1:0-209 GCF_001411555.2 Juglans regia | reverse complement strand
AAGCTGAAAAAGGCGACGTCTGAGCAACACCACAGTGTAAAATACACTGTGGCCGTGGGTCACAAATACCCACTTTCCAACGGAGACAAACGAAGACCCCAAAAGGATAGGGTAGGGCCTAGAGAGGTCGGTGAAGCCAATGGTGGTGGTGGTTTGCCGTGAATGACGGCGCAAATGGTGGTTTAAGGCCAAAAATGTACAAATCGAAA
>NW_023342601.1:0-209 GCF_001411555.2 Juglans regia | reverse complement strand
GGGCAACGAGAGGGACAAATTCCATCTTTGTAGGTATGCAACACAGGAACCCTTCGGTAGCCCAACATGCTATTCACACGAGGAGCAAAAATGAGGAGGAGCACCCCTAACAGTTCGATGCACAAGCACGGAGCCTGTCAAGACATACAACCTTGTCACCACTCACACGCCGTTACGTCCGCCAGACCACAACATCAAACAAATTGAAC
>NW_023342600.1:0-209 GCF_001411555.2 Juglans regia | reverse complement strand
GCTTCGATTCGTCCCTCCCCCTCAACCCACATCACCTTCCACGATTTCCTGGCCGAGGTTACCAACAAGGACTTGTCCAAAATCGGTGCACGACGTGCTCCCGCAAAGGGTGTTGGTCGAGTAAGACAGCAGGACGGTGCCCACGGGCCACGCCTTGACAGCCCCGCTCGCACGCCCCATGGCTTGCCTTGACAGCCCCGTGGCTTGCC
>NW_023342598.1:0-209 GCF_001411555.2 Juglans regia | reverse complement strand
CCTCAAACCACATCACCTTCCACGATTTCCTGGCCGAGGTTACCAACAAGGACTTGTCCAAAATCGGTGCACGACGTGCTCCCGCAAAGGGTGTTGGTCGAGTACGACAGCAGGACGGTGCCCACGGGCCATGCCTTGACAGCCCCGCTCGCACGCCCCATGGCTTGCCTTGACAGCCCCGTGGCTTGCCTTGGCAGCCCCGCTGGAAG
>NW_023342597.1:0-209 GCF_001411555.2 Juglans regia | reverse complement strand
AGGATTAATAGCATGTGGAAGTGATTTAATCAAGCGATTAAACACAATGCTAGAAATCGGATTAGAAAATGTTTAGAGGCCAACTTTAGGGTTTTGGGGAAACCATTTAGGGTTTCGATTTCAACCATGCTTTTGGGCTTTCGATTGGATTCCCACCATTTAGAATTTCACTAGGATTGAAAACCTCTTTGATCTGGCACAATTTGGTT
>NW_023342596.1:0-209 GCF_001411555.2 Juglans regia | reverse complement strand
GCAAGCCTCACAATTTTTCGACATCGGGATTTTTTTATTTAATTTTTTTGATTAAATAAATCCGAAAAATCAAAAAAAATCGAAAATAGGCAAAAATCGATAGGCGATGCTTGGAACACATCCAAGATGTATTGGAATGAATTTAGGAAACCAATTTGGGTGGTTTCAATTGTCCAAAAGCACGAGACAAGTGTTCGCCCCCGTTCATG
>NW_023342595.1:0-283 GCF_001411555.2 Juglans regia | reverse complement strand
TGTGAGTGGTGACAAGGTTGTATGTCTTGACAGGCTCCGTGCTTGTGCATCGAACTGTTAGGCGTGCTCCTCCTCATTTTTGCTCCTCGTGTGAATAGCATGTTGGGCTACCGAAGGGTTCCTGTGTTGCATCCCTACAAAGATGGAATTTGTCCCTCTCGTTGCCCCTTGTCCTTGTCGGTGCTCATCTTTGGGTGCTGGCTGGACTCTGAAGTTGTCCACGTGTTACCATGCAAGCCTTCGAGTTTACGTTGGTTGTCATGGACCATGTGGGCGTTCTCGT
>NW_023342594.1:0-209 GCF_001411555.2 Juglans regia | reverse complement strand
AACTTACAAAGGCTATTTCCTTTGCTTTTTGTTGTAATTCTTTCAAATCTCAAAACTCATGATTAAACCAAAATTTTTCTTCTACTACACTCATAACATATTCTAAAGAATAATCATGTTTTGAATCATGAACAAAAGTCATCAAAATCACTAAAACCATACTTGAACTTTTTGGTTTCTCTTCTAAGTTCAAAACAGAATTTTGTTTC
>NW_023342593.1:0-209 GCF_001411555.2 Juglans regia | reverse complement strand
CCATAACTTGTGTAAGAGGCTCTTCAGTCCACTTCCCACGAAAAAGCAACTCTCCTTTACACTTTTCCTTCATAGAACACAAAAGACACTCTCGGACAGTTTTTAGTACCTCTTTTGAATGCCTGTTTCGAAGCTTTTGTAAGTGTTTCCTCGCAACGTTTCCTTCATGAAAGTTGTTTCTTTTGGAGTCTAGTTTACGTGGATATCTT
>NW_023342592.1:0-209 GCF_001411555.2 Juglans regia | reverse complement strand
GGATTTATTTAATCAAAAAAATTAAATAAAAAAATCCCGATGTCGAAAAATTGTGAGGCTTGCTCCTACTTCAAGATATGATTTTTCTAAGCATGCCTGCAAAAGATCTCGTCCAAATTCAAAGTATTTCGATAAAAAAGGCCTTTATGTTTCCTCGGACATTTGATGTTTCCTCCTGCCGGTTGGGATTTGGCTCTAAATGCTCTTTA
>NW_023342591.1:0-209 GCF_001411555.2 Juglans regia | reverse complement strand
CGTAGACATGAGAGTTATTGCTATCTTCACCTCGACAAGTTGGGTTTCCATCTCCTTTAGAGACTTGTGCATTTCGAGAAGCTGGTCTTGAGGTGTGATTGGCAGACCCTCCACTCTCTGATCCCCCGAAGCATGTCCAGTCTTTAGAGCTGCCGCATAGGATTGCCTCGCCACCGGGGATGTACTTGGGTCTTTCTCCAAGTTCTCCC
>NW_023342590.1:0-209 GCF_001411555.2 Juglans regia | reverse complement strand
GCATAGTTCACCATCTTTCGGGTCCCGACAGGTATGCTCTCACTCGAACCCTTCTCAGAAGATCAAGGTCGGTCGGCGGTGCAACCCACAAGGGGATCCCACCACTCAGCTTCCTTACGCCTTACGGGTTTACTAGCCCGTTGACTCGCACACATGTCAGCCTCCTTGGTCCGTGTTTCAAGACGGGCCGAATGGGGTGCCCACAGGCC
>NW_023342589.1:0-209 GCF_001411555.2 Juglans regia | reverse complement strand
CAAGAGCACGAGAACGCCCACATGGTCCATGACAACCAACGTAAACTCGAAGGCTTGCATGGTAACACGTGGACAACTTCAGAGTCCAGCCAGCACCCAAAGATCAGCACCGACAAGGACAAGGGGCAACGAGAGGGACAAATTCCATCTTTGTAGGTATGCAACACAGGAACCCTTCGGTAGCCCAACATGCTATTCACACGAGGAGC
>NW_023342588.1:0-209 GCF_001411555.2 Juglans regia | reverse complement strand
CGGGATTCTGCAATTCACACCAAGTATCGCATTTCGCTACGTTCTTCATCGATGCGAGAGCCGAGATATCCGTTGCCGAGAGTCGTTATGTATCATGGTAAAGACGTCACCAACAACGCGCACACCGTTTCCGGGGCGCCCGTGGTTACTCCTTGTTTAAGTTCCTTGGCGCAGACCGCGCCGGGGTTCATTGTTCGATCGGGAAGGGA
>NW_023342587.1:0-209 GCF_001411555.2 Juglans regia | reverse complement strand
CCCCCACCCAGAAGGTTATTACATGTTCACAGGTCGTTCTGCTGGGCAGGTATCGACAATGATCCTTCCGCAGGTTCACCTACGGAAACCTTGTTACGACTTCTTCTTCCTCTAAATGATAAGGTTCAGTGGACTTCTCGCGACGTTGCCGGCAGCGAACCGCCCACATCGCCTCGATCCGAACACTTCACCGGACCATTCAATCGGTA
>NW_023342585.1:0-209 GCF_001411555.2 Juglans regia | reverse complement strand
AAATCCTTGTTATGACATCATTATTCAACCTTTTAAACCTTGGGAATTTGATTGGGCCAAGAAAAATTGATTTTGGGCTTGATAGCATCTCAAACCCTAACCAATCCCCCTTTAAACCCCAAATTGAAGCCCACTTGGTGGGGCCCACCAAGGCCCACGAAATTGGCCACCTTGGCAAAGCTTCTTGGAGAAGTTTCCTCCCCCACATG
>NW_023342584.1:0-205 GCF_001411555.2 Juglans regia | reverse complement strand
ACATTTGGTTGGCCGCATGGTGGCCGGGCCTGTGTGTTTGTTTGCTTCCTCTTTGACGTAGTTGTGCACGGCGGATGGTGTTATGGCACCCAGTGCTACGCACATGCTTCATTGAGGTGGCTTCCGGACCTTGATGGCCTTGTTCCCATGGGGTTGAACCTTGATACGGTTTCCTTCTTGATGCGTTGATCTTCGTGGGGGTTCG
>NW_023342583.1:0-209 GCF_001411555.2 Juglans regia | reverse complement strand
AGAGTCCAGCCAGCACCCAAAGATGAGCACCGACAAGGACAAGGGGCAACGAGAGGGACAAATTCCATCTTTGTAGGTATGCAACACAGGAACCCTTCGGTAGCTCAACATGCTATTCACACGAGGAGCAAAAATGAGGAGGAGCACGCCTAACAGTTCGATGCACAAGCACGGAGCCTGTCAAGACATACAACCTTGTCACCACTCAC
>NW_023342581.1:0-209 GCF_001411555.2 Juglans regia | reverse complement strand
GAGGAAGGAGAAGTCGTAACAAGGTTTCCGTAGGTGAACCTGCGGAAGGATCATTGTCGATACCTGCCCAGCAGAACGACCTGTGAACATGTAATAACCTTCTGTGTGGGGGTGTAATGCCCCCTCCCAAAAAACGGTTGGGAGGGCACGTTGAGATATGCCCACCGCTCCTCGTGTGTGGTTGGTCAATCTTCTCGTTCCCTTCCCGA
>NW_023342580.1:0-209 GCF_001411555.2 Juglans regia | reverse complement strand
GAAGGATGAAGATCCAGTTTTAATTCATTTGATCAGCTACGAAAGAGGGCAACGACAAGACTTAAAGGCTTTGGGCTCTTGAAGGGTTTCAACTTATTTAATTCGTTTAAAGAACTTATTTTATTAGTTTAGAATAATTGAGTTTATTATGAGAAGCACTTAAGGGGGCCTATGCAAGAGCATGTTGGGAAAGTTATTATTTTATTGAA
>NW_023342579.1:0-209 GCF_001411555.2 Juglans regia | reverse complement strand
CACAGAATTTATTCTGTCATGAATTATTCATCTGTTACACAAGATATTCTGTCACGTATTGCTATACATGCTATACATTGCAAGTATGTCATGTTAAGTTAAGTGTGCCATCTGTTACATGTATTTCTTGTCATGTAATATTCATTGTCACATGTTACGCCATGTTAAGAAATGTTGTCTGTTATATGGTATGCCATGTTACGAAATGT
>NW_023342578.1:0-209 GCF_001411555.2 Juglans regia | reverse complement strand
AAGCCCCATGGCCTGCCTTGACAGCCCCATGGCTTGCCCCGCTTGCACGCCCCATTGGTTGCCTTGGCAGCCCCATGGCACGCCCCATGGCTTGGCTTGACAGCACCATGGCACGCCCCATGGCACGCCCCATGGCATGCCCAGGCAGCCCCGTGGCAAGCCCCATGGCTTGCCTTGACAGCCCCGTGGCATGCCCCACGGCTTGCCTT
>NW_023342577.1:0-209 GCF_001411555.2 Juglans regia | reverse complement strand
GGCCTCGCTTCCATGGGGTTTGACGGGCGACGACCGTTTTTTGGGCTCGCTTTCGTGGGGGTGATTCCTACATTCTCGCTTGCTTTCTAGCAACAAGCTTGTGCGTTAGGGACGGATTTGGTGGCACCTAGTGCCGCGCATGGGCTTGTTGATGGGGGCAATCGGTCGTGCTAGGGGCTTTCTCACGTTGGCTAGCCCTCGGGTGCTCT
>NW_023342574.1:0-264 GCF_001411555.2 Juglans regia | reverse complement strand
AGCCCCGTGGCTTGCCTTGACAGCCCCGTGGCAAGCCCCATGGCATGCCTTGGCAGCCCCGTGGCAAGCCCCATGGCCTGCCTTGACAGCCCCGCTCGCACGCCCCATGGCTTGCCTTGACAGCCCCATGGCAAGCCCCACGGCCTGACTTGACAGCCCCATGGCTTGCCTTGACAGCCCCGTGGCAAGCCCCATGGCATGCCTTGGCAGCCCCGCTCGCACGCCCCATGGCCTGCCTTGGCAGCCCCGTGGCTTGCCTTGACA
>NW_023342572.1:0-209 GCF_001411555.2 Juglans regia | reverse complement strand
ATGAGCACCGACAAGGACAAGGGGCAACGAGAGGGACAAATTCCATCTTTGTAGGTATGCAACACAGGAACCCTTCGGTAGCCCAACATGCTATTCACACGAGGCGCAAAAATGAGGAGGAGCACGCCTAACAGTTCGATGCACAAGCACGGAGCCTGTCAAGACATACAACCTTGTCACCACTCACACGCCGTTACGTCCGCCAGACC
>NW_023342570.1:0-209 GCF_001411555.2 Juglans regia | reverse complement strand
ATGTTATGTTACGTCAAGATTTCTGTCTTTTATGTCACGTTCATGTTACGTCACGTTACGAAATGTCATGTCTGCCAGTTAAGTCATTCATGTCAATCACGACCGTAAGCGCTAGGATGGGGTAATATCCTAGTGGAACTCCTTTGTTCACGCTGGAGTGTCTAAATAGGTGTGAAATTCCCTGGGTTGACGAAGTACAGTCAACAGGT
>NW_023342569.1:0-209 GCF_001411555.2 Juglans regia | reverse complement strand
GGATGGTGTTATGGCACCCAGTGCTACGCACATTGTTGCTCTCGGGGGTATCCGGATGATGCTGGCCTCGCTTCCATGGGGTTTGACGGGCGACGACCGTTTTTAGGGCTCGCTTTCGTGGGGGTGATTCCTACATTCTCGCTTGCTTTCTAGCAACAAGCTTGTGCTTTAGGGACGGATTTGGTGGCACCTAGTGCCGCGCATGGGCT
>NW_023342568.1:0-209 GCF_001411555.2 Juglans regia | reverse complement strand
ATCAAAAAAATTAAATAAAAAAATCCCGATGTCGAAAAATTGTGAGGCTTGCTCCTACTTCAAGATATGATTTTTCTAAGCATGCCTGCAAAAAATCTCGTCCATATTCAAAGTATTTCGATAAAAAAGGCCTTTATGTTTCCTCGGACATTTGATGTTTCCTCCTGCCGGTTGGGATTTGGCTCTAAATGCTCTTTAGGGGGGGCATG
>NW_023342567.1:0-209 GCF_001411555.2 Juglans regia | reverse complement strand
ATTTATTAGATAAAAGGTCGACGCGGGCTTTGCCCGTTGCTCTGATGATTCATGATAACTCGACGGATCGCACGGCCATCGTGCCGGCGACGCATCATTCAAATCTCTGCCCTATCAACTTTCGATTGTAGGATAGAGGCCTACAATGGTGGTGACGGGTAACGGAGAATTAGGGTTCGATTCCGGAGAGGGAGCCTGAGAAACGGCTA
>NW_023342566.1:0-209 GCF_001411555.2 Juglans regia | reverse complement strand
TTTGGTTTGAAGATCACTTCTTTATAAGTCATGGATCAAGAGGTTGATCAAAACAAGTTAGAAACAAAATTCTGTTTTGAACTTAGAAGAGAAACCAAAAAGTTGAAGTATGGTTTTAGTGATTTTGATGACTTTTGTTCATGATTAAAAACATGATTATTCTTAAGAATATGTTATGAGTGTAGTAGAAGAAAAATTTTGGTTTAATC
>NW_023342565.1:0-209 GCF_001411555.2 Juglans regia | reverse complement strand
AAACACAACTTTTGAGAAAATTTTAGCCACTCACTAGCAGTTTCTTTATTACACGTCGGACACGCTAACTTCCCTTTCGTACTCCAGCCGGAAAGATTCCCATATGCCGGAAAATCATTTATGGTCCACATTACCGCAGCATGCATCTGAAAAGATGTCGACTTAGATGCATCATAAGTTCTAACCCCTGTTTCCCATAACTCTTTCAG
>NW_023342564.1:0-264 GCF_001411555.2 Juglans regia | reverse complement strand
CGATGCACAAGCACGGAGCCTGTCAAGACATACAACCTTGTCACCACTCACACGCCGTTACGTCCGCCAGACCACAACATCAAACAAATTGAACCACACCCCAACCAAGCACAAGGCTAGCTGAGCGTGTGGAAGCATTGGGTGGTGTCGAGCCTGCCCCGCTAGGCATGGGAAATAAGAGAAGAGAAAATAGTAACAATCGGGACAGTTGTTGAGGTCTCAACCCCTTGGGAGCCAAGCCAAACCAGCAAACAACCCATCGTC
>NW_023342563.1:0-209 GCF_001411555.2 Juglans regia | reverse complement strand
TCCACCACATAGAGTACACCCATCGTACACTCCCTTCATACATTTCATGGCATGTCACCATTATGGCGTACCCGCCATATGGTGCATCTCACCATCACATGGAGTACATCCCACATGTACTCCCTACATATACAACATGCCACATGCACACAGAGTACACTCAGTGTGCACCGTATCCATTCCACATACACCATGCCACCATTACAGCA
>NW_023342562.1:0-209 GCF_001411555.2 Juglans regia | reverse complement strand
CGTTAATGCAGAGCATCTTAAAATTAATACAAAAAAATGCATTATTGTAAATAATTTTTTTTTCCTTTTCTATTTTCAGGATATGGCTCTTCCACTGCATACACAAAAACGAGGGAGGGAAGGAGCCACGTCGGACACTGCCCGTATCGGAGCTCGTACTGTTATGGTAGAGAGAGAGGTCTTAATTAATGAGTTCGACGAACTCTGTT
>NW_023342561.1:0-209 GCF_001411555.2 Juglans regia | reverse complement strand
TCCAGCGTGAACAAAGGAGTTCCACTAGGATATTACCCCATCCTAGCGCTTAGGGTCGTGATTGACATGAATGACTTAACTGGCAGACATGACATTTCGTAACGGGACGTAACATGAACGTGACATAAAAGACAGAAATCTTGACGTAACATAACGTGACATGAACGTAGGACGACAGACATGACATACTTCGAGACATAAATGTAACA
>NW_023342560.1:0-209 GCF_001411555.2 Juglans regia | reverse complement strand
TCTCGCTTGCTTTCTAGCAACAAGCTTGTGCTTTAGGGACGGATTTGGTGGCACCTAGTGCCGCGCATGGGCTTGTTGATGGGGGCAATCGGTCGTGCTAGGGGTTTTCTCACGTTGGCTAGCCCTCGGGTGCTCTAGTCTACCCCATGGCGGTTGGGCCTATTTGTTTGGATGCCTCCTTTGCAACATGCTTGTGCACGGCGGATGGT
>NW_023342559.1:0-209 GCF_001411555.2 Juglans regia | reverse complement strand
CAACAAACCCCGACTTCTGGAAGGGATGCATTTATTAGATAAAAGGTCGACGCGGGCTTTGCCCGTTGCTCTGATGATTCATGATAACTCGACGGATCGCACGGACATCGTGCCGGCGACGCATCATTCAAATTTCTGCCCTATCAACTTTCGATTGTAGGATAGAGGCCTACAATGGTGGTGACGGGTAACGGAGAATTAGGGTTCGA
>NW_023342558.1:0-209 GCF_001411555.2 Juglans regia | reverse complement strand
CGCGCTTCAGCGCCATCCATTTTCGGGGCTAGTTGATTCGGCAGGTGAGTTGTTACACACTCCTTAGCGGATTTCGACTTCCATGACCACCGTCCTGCTGTCTTGATCGACCAACACCCTTTGTGGGTTCTAGGTTAGCGCGCAGTTGGGCACCGTAACCCGGCTTCCGGTTCATCCCGCATCGCCAGTTCTGCTTACCAAAAATGGCC
>NW_023342557.1:0-209 GCF_001411555.2 Juglans regia | reverse complement strand
GGTCGGCATCGTTTATGGTTGAGACTAGGACGGTATCTGATCGTCTTCGAGCCCCCAACTTTCGTTCTTGATTAATGAAAACATCCTTGGCAAATGCTTTCGCACTTGTTCGTCTTTCATAAATCCAAGAATTTCACCTCTGACTATGAAATACGAATGCCCCCGACTGTTCCTGTTAATCATTACTCCGATCCCGAAGGCCAACACAA
>NW_023342556.1:0-209 GCF_001411555.2 Juglans regia | reverse complement strand
CGAAGCTACCGTGCGCTGGATTATGACTGAACGCCTCTAAGTCAGAATCCGGGCTAGAAGCGACGCGTGCGCCCGTCGCCCGATTGCCGACCTGCAGTAGGGGCATTAGGGCCCCCAGAGGCACGTGTCGTTGGTGAAGCCCTCGCGGCGGATGAGCCGTGCGGGCCGCCTTGAAGTACAATTCTCACCGAGCGGCGGGTAGAATCCTT
>NW_023342555.1:0-208 GCF_001411555.2 Juglans regia | reverse complement strand
TAACCTCGCTGTGCATGCCACGGGGCTGTCAAGGCAGGCCATGGGGCGTGCCATGGGGCTGTCAAGGCAAGCCATGGGGCATGCCCGCGGGGCTGTCAAGGCATGCCATGGGGCTGTCAAGGCAGGCTGTCAAGCCAGGCCATGGGGCTTGCCATGGGGCTGTGAAGGCAAGCCATGGGGCGTGCACGCGGGGCTGTCGAGGCAAGCC
>NW_023342554.1:0-209 GCF_001411555.2 Juglans regia | reverse complement strand
TTTCTCTTGTTCTTGTTTCCTGGATCTAATTACTAGTTGGGATAAAACAAGGTTGCTTTCTCTTGATTGTGTTCAATTAGTTCCTAAAGAACTTGAGTGGAAAAACTATTGAGGTAAAAGGCAAGAGAGTGTGAGACTATTATCGGGAAAAAGCCATTAAGAGTGAAACACGAGTGGAGTGCCATTATTCGAGTGTAAACACGTAAGGG
>NW_023342553.1:0-209 GCF_001411555.2 Juglans regia | reverse complement strand
TGCGAGAGCCGAGATATCCGTTGCCGAGAGTCGTTATGTATCATGGTAAAGATGTCACCAACAACGCGCACACCGTTTCCGGGGCGCCCGTGGTTACTCCTTGTATAAGTTCCTTGGCGCAGACCGCGCCGGGGTTCATTGTTCGATCGGGAAGGGAACGAGAAGATTGACCAACCACACACGAGGAGCGGTGGGCATATCTCAACGTG
>NW_023342552.1:0-209 GCF_001411555.2 Juglans regia | reverse complement strand
CCAATTGGGCGGTAAATTCCGTCCAAGGCTAAATATGGGCGAGAGACCGATAGCAAACAAGTACCGCGAGGGAAAGATGAAAAGGACTTTGAAAAGAGAGTCAATGAGTGCTTGAAATTGTCGGGAGGGAAGCGGATGGGGGCCGGCGATGCGCCCCGGTCGGATGTGGAACGGTGTATGCCGGTCTGCCGATCGACTCGGGGCGTGGA
>NW_023342551.1:0-209 GCF_001411555.2 Juglans regia | reverse complement strand
TCATAGGATTTCGGTCCTATTGTGTTGGCCTTCGGGATCGGAGTAATGATTAACAGGAACAGTCGGGGGCATTCGTATTTCATAGTCAGAGGTGAAATTCTTGGGTTTATGAAAGACGAACAACTGCGAAAGCATTTGCCAAGGATGTTTTCATTAATCAAGAACGAAAGTTGGGGGCTCGAAGACGATCAGATACCGTCCTAGTCTCA
>NW_023342550.1:0-209 GCF_001411555.2 Juglans regia | reverse complement strand
AACGGATATCTCGGCTCTCGCATCGATGAAGAACGTAGCGAAATGCGATACTTGGTGTGAATTGCAGAATCCCGCGAATCATCGAGTCTTTGAACGCAAGTTGCTCCCGAAGCCATTCGGCCGAGGGCACGTCTGCCTGGGTGTCACGCATCGTTGCCCCAACCCCAAACACTTCTTATGATGTGTGGGGTGCGGGGAAGACATTGGCC
>NW_023342549.1:0-209 GCF_001411555.2 Juglans regia | reverse complement strand
TTCCTTGTGCTGGATTGCTTGTATCAACGTCTAAGTCCACAAACGCAGGTCTACGTGTACTAGTCTGTGAGTGGTGGCCCCCAAGTCTTGCAGACCGCCTCCTGGGTGGTCGTTTGGCCAACATCTTTACACGACCCATATTTTTTTGCAGTTGATTACTTTGGCCTGCCTGCGAAGTCTCTGACAAGGGAGTTTGCACTGTTGGACTT
>NW_023342548.1:0-209 GCF_001411555.2 Juglans regia | reverse complement strand
CATCAAAGCTCTAGAAAATAGAATTAGTTCATAATGAAATTGAAAATAAAAATAAAATAAAATAAAATAAAATTAGTGTTCTTCGTTGAAGTCGGTTGATGAAGCATGCGACTCTTGCATCTGCCCTCCAATTCCGCCTTCTCGAAAGAACACTTAAATAATAAATTCTAGAACTCTAAACTCAGATGAATTTAAGTTGTTTTGCCAAT
>NW_023342547.1:0-209 GCF_001411555.2 Juglans regia | reverse complement strand
CCCTTCCCCCCCATCCCAGTCTCTGTCTTACTAGCCTCTCCCTTTCCATAGGTACTGTTCTCTTTCCCTGTTGACAGGTCAGAGTCAAACATACCACTTCTGCCCCCCTGATCTCCCGCCTGCATATCCTCCTCGATGCCTACTCCTATCTTCTCTGCAAATCTCCCAGGCCTTCTTCTCCCTTGCTGTTCTTCACCATCTCCCTTACT
>NW_023342545.1:0-209 GCF_001411555.2 Juglans regia | reverse complement strand
AATATACCTAGCACTCACAATATCCTCTTACAAATCAAAATCTTCAAACTTTCCAAAACAAGCAATCCTTCAAAAAAATACAACACAAACTTATTAGAAATATTTTATAACAAAAACACATTCTATAAATATCATAAAATTTAAATAAAGACAAGAAATAAAAATATTATCTTACCAAAACTCAACTCTCTCTCACTCTCTAACTCAAC
>NW_023342544.1:0-209 GCF_001411555.2 Juglans regia | reverse complement strand
ACTTTCCCTTTGATCCAGGTGGAGATTCGAGGTCGAATCCTTTTGAGGAGAGGGGGAATGATGGGAACCAAGATGAGCCTAGTCTTAAAGATCATTTGCAACTTTCAGATGGGCCAAGAAGATCAAAGAGACAATGCAAGGATTGATGCAATCCACCTGGGATAAGTTTAGCAAGAGGCCAACATTCAAGATGGGGCTTGAAGGATGAG
>NW_023342543.1:0-209 GCF_001411555.2 Juglans regia | reverse complement strand
ATAGGGTAAGTATTCCCCAACATGGGGCGAATCGGAGCAACTCCTATTTTTACCACTTTGCCCAAGCTTTGTAGAAAACCAATTGAGCGCAGAGTGACAAAAATTAGAGGTTAGAGTCTTTTGTTCGCGGGCATCCTATCGTACTACCATGACGATTGGGTAAGTATGCCCCAACACGGGGCGAATTGGAGCAACTCTTATTTTTACCA
>NW_023342542.1:0-209 GCF_001411555.2 Juglans regia | reverse complement strand
TCCCGATGTCGAAAAATTGTGAGGCTTGCTCCTACTTCAAGATATGATTTTTCTAAGCATGCCTGCAAAAAATCTCGTCCAAATTCAAAGTATTTCGATAAAAACGGCCTTTATGTTTCCTCGGACATTTGATGTTTCCTCCTGCCGGTTGGGATTTGGCTCTAAATGCTCTTTAGGGGGGGCATGCAAGCCCCAACATGGTCAGCCAG
>NW_023342541.1:0-209 GCF_001411555.2 Juglans regia | reverse complement strand
ATTACTTATGATTTGATTATGCATTCATGCTTTTACTGCCATGCATGCATCATTAACTTGTGTGGAAGTTTTCCGTTAACTTGCTGAGATTTGTAATCAAATCTTACTATGGTAGTCCCAACTACCATTCCCCCCGAATGGTAGATTTTGTTATAGGATCTGAAGGAGAACCGGGAATCGACCAACTGGAAACGGCCAACTAAGCGACG
>NW_023342540.1:0-209 GCF_001411555.2 Juglans regia | reverse complement strand
TAACCCTACCACGGGGGTGAAACATGGTATACGGCCCAGCCACGGGTATAATGGTGGTTTATAATCCTACCACGGGGGTGAAACATGGAAAATGGCCCAGCCACAGGTATAATGGTGGTTTATAACTCTACCACGGGGGTGAAACATGGAATATGGCCCAGCCACGGGTATAATGGTGGTTTATAACCTTACCACGGGGGTTAAACATG
>NW_023342538.1:0-209 GCF_001411555.2 Juglans regia | reverse complement strand
TCCGGTTTTTTTTAAATGTAAAAAACATATAATAAAGTGTTAATTCTTATTATAAAATATTATTAAAAATTTAATATATATATATTATGCTTAAAGCATATGATCAATTAAATTTTTATCTTTAAGATTAAACTTTTATTTTATAAATTATAACAACATTATCTTATATATAATTATATTAATAACATATGATCAAATAAATTACAAAT
>NW_023342537.1:0-229 GCF_001411555.2 Juglans regia | reverse complement strand
TCCGCCTTGCGAGATAAATTGACAAGAAGGACCACTCGGGAGTGGATTTTTCGGAAAATCTCGCCCTGCCCATCGCGTAGCCATGGGTTTGGATCAGATCTCCGTTTGGATTGGGATCGGAAGGACGCTAGTATGTCGCTCGAGGGTTATATGGATTTTAAGGGATTAGGTTGATGGGTGCGATCATACCAGCACTAATGCACCGGATCCCATCAGAACTCCGCAGTTA
>NW_023342536.1:0-209 GCF_001411555.2 Juglans regia | reverse complement strand
CGTCGAAACGCATTTCCCTGCCCGTATCCATCGTCTTCTCCGTTATTTGCCGCCACGCCGCCGTCACCGCCGCCGTCAACTCCGCCACAACCGTCACTAAAAGGGAGGCATTCATCTTTTATGCAAATAACATGTATTTTATTGAGATTTAGATTGACATTTGGATTGAGTTTGGTTTAAAACCGGATAAATATTACCGGATTTTCAAC
>NW_023342535.1:0-209 GCF_001411555.2 Juglans regia | reverse complement strand
GCACGGGGGTCCCAGTCCCGAACCCGTCGGCTGTCGGTGGACTGCTCGAGCTGCTCCCGCGGCGAGAGCGGGTCGCCGCGTGCCGGCCGGGGGACGGACTGGGATCGATCGCTTCGGCGGTCTTCCCCGGGCGTCGAACAGTCGACTCAGAACTGGTACGGACAAGGGGAATCCGACTGTTTAATTAAAACAAAGCATTGCGATGGTCC
>NW_023342534.1:0-209 GCF_001411555.2 Juglans regia | reverse complement strand
ACGACCGTTTTTTGGGCTCGTTTTCGTGGGGGTGATTCCTACATTCTCGATTGCTTTCTAGCAACAAGCTTGTGCTTTAGGGACGGATTTGGTGGCACCTAGTGGCACGCATGGGCTTGTTGATGGGGGCAATCGGTCGTGCTAGGGGCTTTCTCACGTTGGCTAGCCCTCGTGTGCTCTAGTCTACCCCATGGCGGTTGGGCCTATTT
>NW_023342533.1:0-209 GCF_001411555.2 Juglans regia | reverse complement strand
GGGGTTTCAATTGAAACCCCTAACTCAATTTAGGGGTTTGAATTGAAACCCCCTCAAGTTGAGGGGTTTCGGATTGAACCCCTAAAATTGAGGGGGTTTCAATCTGAAACCCCAATTTCAGTTTGGGGTTTCAATTGAAACCCCAATTTCAGTTTGGGGTTTCAATTGAAACCCCTAACTCAATTGAAACCCCTAACTCAATTTAGGGG
>NW_023342532.1:0-209 GCF_001411555.2 Juglans regia | reverse complement strand
AACGTTAAAGATAAAAACGTTCGGACGTTAATTTATACGTTCGCACGTAAAATAATGTAAATAAATTTACGTTCAAACGTAAAACAAATACGTTCGAATGTACATATGTACGTTCGAACATAAGCAGTAAACAAATACGTTCGAATTTAAGTTCGAACGTATTTGTTTTACGTGTGAACGTAAATATGAACGTCCGAACGTCGAAGCAT
>NW_023342530.1:0-209 GCF_001411555.2 Juglans regia | reverse complement strand
CATGGCCTGCCTTGACAGCCCCGCTCGCACGCCCCATGGCTTGCCTTGACAGCCCCATGGCATGCACAGCGAGCCCCGTGGCCTGACTTGACAGCCCCATGGCTCGCCTTGACAGCCCCGTGGCAAGCCCCATGGCATGCCTTGGCAGCCCCGCTCGCACGCCCCATGGCCTGCCTTGGCAGCCCCGTGGCTTGCCTTGACAGCCCCGT
>NW_023342529.1:0-209 GCF_001411555.2 Juglans regia | reverse complement strand
GCCTGCCCCGCTAGGCATGGGAAATAAGAGAAGAGAAAATAGTAACAATCGGGACAGTTGTTGAGGTCTCAACCCCTTGGGAGCCAAGCCAAACCAGCAAACAAACCATCGTCGGCCGAGAGCACGCGTAGGAATCTAGTGCTAAGAAGCACCAAACACCATGCCACACTCACACCTCAAGGATGCCATGCACGAGGATCGAACCCCCA
>NW_023342528.1:0-209 GCF_001411555.2 Juglans regia | reverse complement strand
CCATTTTTGGTAAGCAGAACTGGCGATGCGGGATGAACCGGAAGCCGGGTTACGGTGCCCAACTGCGCGCTAACCTAGAACCCACAAAGGGTGTTGGTCGATTACGACAGCAGGACGGTGGTCATGGAAGTCGAAATCCGCTAAGGAGTGTGTAACAACTCACCTGCCGAATCAACTAGCCCCGAAAATGGATGGCGCTGAAGCGCGCG
>NW_023342527.1:0-209 GCF_001411555.2 Juglans regia | reverse complement strand
CTCCTTCACATCAAGGCACTATTGGGTGCAGCCAATGGTAGTGGATGGTCTGCCATGTGGGGGAGGAAACTTCTCCAAGAAGCTTTGCCAAGGTGGCCAATTTCATGGGCCTTGGTGGGCCCCACCAAGTGGGCTTCAATTTGGGGTTTAAAGGGGGTTTGGTTAGGATTTGAGATGCTATCAAGCCCAAAATCAATTTTTCTTGGCCC
>NW_023342526.1:0-255 GCF_001411555.2 Juglans regia | reverse complement strand
GCAATCTTCCTTGTTGCCTCAAAAGATTGCAATACAACACTCACAACATGGCCCCCCAATGTTGCCACCCGACGTGCATGAACGGGGGCGAACACTTGTCTCGTGCTTTTGGACAATTGAAACCCCCCAAATTGGTTTCCTAAATTCATTCCAATACATCTTGGATGTGTTCCAAGCATCACCTATCGATTTTTGCCTATTTTCGATTTTTTTTGATTTTTCGGATTTATTTAATCAAAAAAATTAAATAAAAAA
>NW_023342525.1:0-209 GCF_001411555.2 Juglans regia | reverse complement strand
GAGTGTACACACAGGAAAGACCATAATAAAACCACTTTGTTTCCAAAGTGGGTGCACTTAGAGACAGAGAAGTTGGTATCAACCCAAACAGAGCAGAGCATAACAGAGCAGAGCAGAGCAAAGCAGAGACAGAGTCAGATACGAAAACCAGTACACCATGCCAAAGGTTTTCAGATGTTATATCAAAATAATACAGAGTACCAAAACAG
>NW_023342524.1:0-209 GCF_001411555.2 Juglans regia | reverse complement strand
TCAATCCATTGATTTTCCAATCATCAAGACTCACGCATCTACCAATATTTGAAGCATAACCATCTGGCAACTTCACACCTTGCAACCATTTACAGAAATCAATCATCTCCTCCCTCGTCATCGTAAAACATGCATGCGGCATGACCACCCTGTTGCCTTCCACCCGCAAATGCAGATTATGTTTAATTCCCATTCTCTCAAGATCTTTC
>NW_023342523.1:0-209 GCF_001411555.2 Juglans regia | reverse complement strand
CCCAAGTGCTCGGGCCGCAGTCTAGTATGGCAAGAGGTTTGGGACGATCTATCAAGCATAAATGTTCATCCTCCTCAACCTCATCGGCTTCACAAATTAATAATTTTACAGCAGATTTAGAAGCTGCACGGCGTGAGAATGAGTATATGAGGTCGAGACAGTAAGAGTTAGAGTCTCTCTTAGAACGACAGTCTCATTTAGAGACGCGT
>NW_023342522.1:0-209 GCF_001411555.2 Juglans regia | reverse complement strand
TGCAAGCCTTCGAGTTTACGTTGGTTGTCATGGACCATGTGGGCGTTCTCGTGCTCTTGGATGCGGAACATTGTGTTGGTGTGGGGGGTCTCCGGCCTCTTTATTCCAAACCGAGCGTTCTCGTTTGACACGAACGATTGTCGTGCTCGCGTCTTGATCCTATCCTCCTTCCGGAGTGGTAGGTTTACGTGCGGTGCCGGCATCGAGAA
>NW_023342521.1:0-209 GCF_001411555.2 Juglans regia | reverse complement strand
GAGTGGTGACAAGGTTGTATGTCTTGACAGGCTCCGTGCTTGTGCATCGAACTGTTAGGCGTGCTCCTCCTCATTTTTGCTCCTCGTGTGAATAGCATGTTGGGGTACCGAAGGGTTCCTGTGTTGCATACCTACAAAGATGGAATTTGTCCCTCTCGTTGCCCCTTGTCCTTGTCGGTGCTCATCTTTGGGTGCTGGCTGGACTCTGA
>NW_023342520.1:0-209 GCF_001411555.2 Juglans regia | reverse complement strand
ACCCAATAATTGAAAGACTTTTTTATATTCTTGGGCCGCCTCCAACATCAAGAAGGTTGAGTTCCATCTGGTGGGAACGTCAGTACAAAGACCCCTCTTTGATGCTATGCCCACACTCTTCGCAGCAATTTTGAATTTCTCCAATCTAGAAGGAGAAGACCTCACAAATTTCACAGCCAATCTAACTCGTGCAACCGAGTTATCAACAT
>NW_023342519.1:0-209 GCF_001411555.2 Juglans regia | reverse complement strand
CAAGATCTTTTCTCAAGGTGGAGTGTGAGAGTGAAAGAGTGAGGTGGCCCTTTTGCTTTGTCTTTCTAGAACCTTCTAGGACCTTCTTGTACAGATCTGGCCAGACAAGTGGGGGTACAAAACTTAGCCATGAAGCAATCCTATGGTGACCAAATTCGTGGGCCTTAGTGGGCCTAAACCGAATGGGCCTAAAATTTGGGGTTTAAAGA
>NW_023342516.1:0-219 GCF_001411555.2 Juglans regia | reverse complement strand
GCACCACGAGGCGCTGTCGGCGAGTCGGGTTGTTTGGGAATGCAGCCCCAATTGGGCGGTAAATTCCGTCCAAGGCTAAATATGGGCGAGAGACCGATAGCAAACAAGTACCGCGAGGGAAAGATGAAAAGGACTTTGAAAAGAGAGACAAAGAGTGCTTGAAATTGTCGGGAGGGAAGCGGATGGGGGCCGGCGATGCGCCCCGGTCGGATGTGGAAC
>NW_023342515.1:0-209 GCF_001411555.2 Juglans regia | reverse complement strand
AAATAAGAAATTAGAATAAATACCAGATCCAGATTGATCATCACCCTCCTCCTCAACGTCGGCCTCCTCATACTCAAGAACATCCGGAACATGAATTGGAGTTCTCTTGATCCAATTCTGGGTGCAAATCAAAGCCTCCACAGTGGCAGGAGCTAATGAACTCCGAAATGAATCTAATACACGTCCTCCGGTGCTAAAGGCCGACTCTG
>NW_023342511.1:0-209 GCF_001411555.2 Juglans regia | reverse complement strand
AAAATACTATACAATGTAGTATATATATTATATTATAAGTTAAGTATAGTAGGAATCTTACGTTCGAACGTTTGAAGTTAACGTTCGAACGTTAAACTAAGAGGAGGGAATTTTCCCGCTCGATGTTTAATATCTGTGTGATTATTTAGACGTAAGGACGTTTATACTATACGTTCGAACATCAAATCCGTCAACGTTCGAACGTTAGT
>NW_023342510.1:0-209 GCF_001411555.2 Juglans regia | reverse complement strand
GATACCTCAATGGAAACACCGTGTACAGTCACGGTGTGAGAGGATGCATCCGGAGGCATGTCACACATCCCCATATAGAATTCTTGAACCATTGAGGGGTATACATTCCCCCTCAATGTGCAGATATTTCCCCAGCCTCTACTGAGGAAAACATCTCTTAGGTTCGTCTGCTGCCAACAGAGTTCGTCGAACTCATTAATTAAGACCTC
>NW_023342509.1:0-209 GCF_001411555.2 Juglans regia | reverse complement strand
GAACGAGAAGATTGACCAACCACACACGAGGAGCGGTGGGCATATCTCAACGTGCCCTCCCAACCGTTTTTTGGGAGGGGGCATTACACCCCCACCCAGAAGGTCATTACATGTTCACAGGTCGTTCTGCTGGGCAGGTATCGACAATGATCCTTCCGCAGGTTCACCTACGGAAACCTTGTTACGACTTCTCCTTCCTCTAAATGATA
>NW_023342508.1:0-209 GCF_001411555.2 Juglans regia | reverse complement strand
CACTCACAACATGGCCCCCCAATGTTGCCACCCGACGTGCATGAACGGGGGCGAACACTTGTCTCGTGCTTTTGGACAATTGAAACCACCCAAATTGGTTTCCTGAATTCATTCCAATACATCTTGGATGTGTTCCAAGCATCACCTATCGATTTTTGCCTATTTTCGATTTTTTTTGATTTTTCGGATTTATTTAATCAAAAAAATTA
>NW_023342506.1:0-209 GCF_001411555.2 Juglans regia | reverse complement strand
ACCAATCAGCTTCCTTACGCCTTACGGGTTTACTAGCCCGTTGACTCGCACACATGTCAGACTCCTTGGTCCGTGTTTCAAGACGGGCCGAATGGGGTGCCCACGGGCCGATGCCAGGAGCACGCAGATGCCGAAGCACGCCTTGCGGCGCGTGCTGCCCTCCACGATCGCGGCAACGACGTCTCCACGGGCATGACTACAACCCGGGC
>NW_023342505.1:0-207 GCF_001411555.2 Juglans regia | reverse complement strand
CCAAGGGGCTGCCAAGGCGGGCCAGGGGGCTGGCCACGGGGCTGCCAGGGCAGGCCAGGGGGCTTCCAGCGGGGCTGTCAAGGCAGGCCATGGGGCTTGCCACGGGGCTGCCAAGGCAAGCCATGGGGCTTCCAGCGGGGCTGCCAAGGCAAGCCACGGGGCTGTCAAGGCAAGCCATGGGGCGTGCGAGCGGGGCTGTCAAGGCAT
>NW_023342504.1:0-23472 GCF_001411555.2 Juglans regia | reverse complement strand
GATCAGAGGAAGCATGTTCAGGACCCACTAGTGGCAGAATGTCATGCACTTTGGAAGACATTGGAGTTGTGTAATGAGTTGAACATTCAAAAGGTTATGTTTGAAGGAGATGCAAAGGCTATTGTTTCATCTGTTAACAGGGAGGAGGAGGATCTGTCCAATGTTGGTTTTTTCATTGATGATATACGTTCAGTGTTCATAAACAGATCAAATTGGTCTATACAATTTGCTTACAGAGAAAAATATATAGTGGCTCATACATTAGCTAAGGAAGCTTTGAAGTTAAAAGAAACTAAGATATGGATTGAAGAAATTCCAGGTTTTATTGTAAAATGCTTGGAAGATGATAAACTTTGTATTACTTAAAGTTAGATTAATGAAGTGTTGAGGTTTATTTCAAAAAAAAAAAAAAAAAGCTTTGCAATTTAGTTAATTCGTTTCACATTTTATCAAGCTCTTCCTTTAATGCACCATCTTCTTGCGTAGAAGTTGGTAGTGAATGCTGACAAGTTTGCTTTGTAGGGGTTGGCCCAAACCCTGAACCGCGCACACGTCCAGGCCGTTCTGGGCCCTTAACTTTAGAATAAGTATCATCTGATACTTAGTCTAGTACTCTTTGGGTTGCATGTTTTCTTTTACAACTAACTCCTTTCGTCCAACTCTCAAAAAGCTCTCGCTAGATCCGCATGCCAACAAATCAGAATTTGACATGTTTTACAAATTAAAGAATAATGTTATACACCAGACTCTCATTTTACTATGTAAAATGTGACACTTTTGTCACCTATAGATTATCTTTTATGATTTTAAAAAAGAAATATAAGGATTGATGGGCAATTAAACCTTGTCATAATGGGATAAAAATGAAATATGAATGCGGTCTATAGAATTTTCCTTCACAAAATGCTATAATATGTTCTTGATTGGAAGATACTTTAAGAAAAGGGCTAGATGCAAAATCTCCTTGCGTTTCCACACATTTGCTAAGGTTTCTAATTTTAACAATTTAATCCTTGGGTTTGCAACATTTTTATATATATTAACTCCATCCATCCAACCCCTCTCATGTTCACTAACACTGCAATAGCCATTTGGCATTAAAACCAATCAAAATTCAACATGTTGTACAAAAATGCACGTCAACAACTTTAACAAAAAGTAATAACAAAATAAGGCAAAACTTTAAAATCCAAAATTTATCAAAACTATTCAAGCTTCTTTTTTTTTAAAGAAAAGAATTAGGTAGTTCAATTTTATTAATAACCCCTATTTATAATGGGAGGACTCCATATTACAAACAAAGCTGAGGATTACAAAAGTCCCTAACCAAGATTTGAAAGAATTAGCTAAACAATCTGCCATTCTCTCTATATAAATATCAAAACTCAAAAATTTCAGAATGATAGTGCAACCTCTAAAGGTGACTTGAGCCGAACTAAGAAAAAGTTTCAGAATGATATAAATATAATGACAGTTAAAAGACATTAACTACGTTCAAGGTGACCTGAGTCACAACTAACATAGCTACCCTGCCTATTACTTTAAATTCCGTTCCTGTGAAATGATCATTTCAGTTTAAGTACTTAAATAGAATATTTCGATATTGGTGCATTTTGGTGGACCATTTCGGGATTAACTATATATTATATATATATATAAACTAACAACTGATAGAATACATATATATATATATATGTGTGTGTGTGTGTAAGCTGTGTAACTGTGTATCATGTGTATATACATAGAAGTATTGAAGATTTATAAAATGAATATATGTTGAAAAAAGTACAAACTTGAGTTGAGACACAAAAACAAAGAAAAGAAATAAAAGAAAAAATAAGTTAATAAAAAAAATGATATTAAAAAAAATAGAGAATGATGGGACATATTTAAAGTTACAAAAAAAATTAAAATTATATAAATACATTTTATATTCTAGAATTAACTAAATACCATTTAGATTTAAAATTTACAAAAATAATATCCAAGTACAAGAAAATTACAAAAATAGTCCGAAATAGAATAGGGTTGGAATTGGCATTCCAGCCAAAATTTGACTGGAATGGCCGAAATGGACAGGAACAAGCCATAATTTAGAGAGAAACAGAAGAAGGATGTATAGTGTATTGAAAACTACACCGAAATGAAAAATTCCAGTTGAAACAATCGAAACGGAACGGAATTTAAAACCATGATCGTGTCATCTCTAGGTGGCTTAAACCACCGCACAAGAAGTAAATATATTAGCTAATTATTTTTTGTTTTAGTAATGTTTCTATTTTTTTATTTACATTTGTCCTAACTTTTTCTTAGATTTTTATTTTTTAATTACATTATAATAGTTTTGGGTTTCTAAAAGCATTTTATATTTTGTTATTAATTTTGTTAAGAAGAGTGAATTAACATTTTTGTGCCACATGTTGGATCAATTATGTTATGAAAGTGTTTCGCACCCTTGTGAACGTCAACCACGAACCTCCGCTAGGAGAACAAAAAAAAGGTCTGAAAAGTATTAAATGCCTCCAATGCAGGCTACATTTAGGTAGCAAACTCTTCTCAACACTCTTTAAGTATTCTCATACTTATGAAAATACTTCACATATCAAACAACTTAAAATACTCTCAATGGGACCCACAAACCCACTTCAATCTCTACTCATAACTATCCACAAACATTCTATAATATTTATCACTATAATATTTATCACTATTATATATAAATAAAAAATAAAATCAATATAATATTTATTTATATTATATATAAATAAAACATAAAATCACTATAATATTTATCACTATTAAATATAAATAAAAAATAAAATCACTATAATATTTATCACTATTATATATAAATAAAATCATCATTAAAGAAAATCAATCATTGATGGGACCCACACATTTTTCAATTGTATATCCAAAAGTCAACAACTCAACATACTTCATACATCCAAACAACTCAAAATACTCTCAATAGAACCCACAAACCCACTTCAATCTATACTCATAACTATTCACAAACATTCTCAACACTTCTCAGCTATTTCCACTACCCAAACGTAGCCTTGTGAAATTGCTATTATTGTGTTGTTGTAAATCCAAGCGTTAGATAGAATTACCTCAAACATGAGTTCCCTTCAATGCATATAGAACTTGGGATCAAGCGATAGATCCTATGTAACAACCCAATCCCCTAGCTCAATCTCAACTCGAGGCTATTATTATTTGAATGGTTCGTTACCTTATAAGGAGTGGTTATCCTGGAGGGCATTGGATCCGTCATTAACATATGAATTGGCCATTCTGCGGTGTTGATATTGGTATGTGGACTTTGTTGGATCTTGGGCTTTTGAGGTGTGGGACTAGCCCAGTTGTAGAGGAAGATTTGTGTCCTTCTAATTACACTGTGAAATCTCATCACATGAATGTGATGGGACTTTTCTTTTTCTTCACGCCTCTTCATTACCCAGGAATTGTATTGATTTGCAGTTGTCTGTCAACATGCATTCCTATGTACGGGTGTGCATTGCTCCACCTTTGCATCCCTTCCGGTGGTTTGAGGATTCGTCCACATCTTTTCCGTATCCTTTTTATATGCAACACGTTTCTGTCTTATTGGGTAATACTAAACGACATCGTGTTCCCCAATCGGTTTGCCTTTTCACCTTGCCGCCCTTGCTGTTTCATTCCTTTTCTAACACTAACTCACTTTATTTCATTGTGCTCCCTCCTCTCTCTACCTTCCTTCTTTCGATTTTCCTTTTCTCTCTTCTTAGACTCCCTTCTTTCCTAATGGCTTCCCGCAAAACTTCACACTTCGATGCATGTCATGTTAGGTCCTCTTGACCCCGCAATTCTCCGAACTCCCCTAGTAGGATTGATTCACATTGTTCCCCTATCTTTGATGGGAACCAATGGTCAGCCACGAGCCCACGACGTCCCAAGCTGACCTAGATCTTGTTAGGAGTCGACACAAGATTCCTGATTCTCTGTCACTGGAGTTGCCAGAATCTCTTCGTGGGGTAGTTGATTATGAAGATTTTGCTGCTGGAGTAGCGTTATATTCTCTTATGTTTTTTATAGAGCTTTGCCTCCCATTTTGTCACCCTGTTTGTGATGTACTTGACGTTTTGGGGCTTGCTCTTTCGCAACTTGTTCCTAATGCCTAGAGGATCTTAATGGCGTGTTGCGTAGCATGGCGACAGGTTCTAGAGGCTGCTGGTGAAGAATACTCAAACCTTAATGTGAAAGAATTTCTATTCACCCACGGTGTTAGGTGTATAGATGGAAATCTTTGTAGCTTCTAGTCTCATTTCGGCTCAAGCTAAGGAGTGGCATAGGAACTTCTTTTTTGTTTCTAGAAGTGGTTAGGAATTTCCTTCTGGTGCGGCTACCTATCATGAGTTACCTATTCGTGAGATGTGGGTCCATGTTCTAGAGGATCATGACTTCACCATTATTCTTTCAAATCGGGAGGAGGCCCGTTTGCACTTAGTTTATGCTTGGGTGGAACAGAATGACAGTGCCACTTGGTCAGATGTACTTCTCACCCATGCCAATATGAACAAGTTCTTAGTTTCCCCTAATCTAACTCATGTTTCCAGTCGCTAGTTCCTAGGTGCCCCTCCGTTGTATCATGGGCAGAAGATGGGGACCTCGACCCCTTCGAGCCAAAAGGGTAAGAAGCCTCGTGTGGATCGTAGCCCCGTTCAGAGTGAGACTAAGTTATCCGACGAGTCAAGTTCTACTGGGGAAAGACCTATCCATGCTTCTTCCCTTCCTGGGGAAGTAGCTCGGTACGCCCCTCTTCTTTTTTAGGCTTGCTGGAGGAAATCATAAACCAAGCCGAGAACAATTTGGCCTTGGTGTTGGAAGTTGAGTCCTCTATGGCTCCGAATCAGGGGGCTGCCAATCAACTTCTCCTACCACGGGAGGTAAGGATGACAACTCGGGTTCTGATGAGGCTGACATTGAACTGTCACTTCTTCTGCATTTTTAGAAACTGAATCTACCATTCCAACGAACTCTACTTACCTTTTTGATGACTCAGGTGAGGTGTCCTTGGTTGATGTTGGTCATGTCGAACCTTCTGACTTGGAGTGCAGTCCTTTCTCCTTATATGCTCCCTCTAAGGTTTATGGTGGTGTAACCCCCCGAGATTCCTTTTGTTTTCCCAGAGTCCCTTCATGATGAAACCTTGGGCATAGATTTTAGTAGTGGTTGTGTATCCATCCCTTCTTCGTCCTTCAGTACTTCTTCTACGAGGGTTGGTGCTTCCCCGCTTGAGTTTCCGAACGGTGTCTCAAATGGAGATAATCCTTTCAAATTTGTTGAGCGGTCGAGGGACCATGGCACCTTGCCTGCAGGTGGTGATGTTTCTTCGACTATGCCGCTAGGTGACCCTTCGGCTGGAGACCATCATTTTGATTCAGTTGAGCAGCCTGAGGGAAATGTTTCGACCACTGCAATTGTTCCTCCTCAATGCCCTCTAGATCCCTTGTCCTTTCAAGGTGCCGGTGAGATGGGTGGCTTATTTTCCCCCTCTTGAAGGGGTGTTTAACCTTTCAAGGCTACCTGGCCCCTCAAGTTCTCATGCCGCCAGCCCTACCCCAAGAGCACGTGCTCATATGGAGGAGGTTGTTCGAGCCATGGTTTAGAAGCTTTGAGGTTTTCTCTCTTCGATAATTTCTATCTTTGTTCTAATGTATTTTTATTCTTCTGTTGTGACTTGTTTTGTGGCCCAAGGAGATGATCATCTTACAACCTGGATAGTCGACAATCAGGTTGACTCGAAGGAGAATAACCAATCGATGGGTTCATATATCAAGAAGGCACGCTGAGTTGTTTTAGCTACCAAGGCAGAGCAAGATGAGAGGGCGAGGAACATGACCCAACACTCCCACTCTTTGGAAGATCATGTTGCCTTTCTTTAGTAGAAGGTGGGCAATTTCTAGTATGATTTAGGTTCAGGCGAGAGGTGATCTCAATCGTGCTATGGGTGAGGAGGGAAACACTTCGTTGAGTTGTTTCCTCCTTTGTTTGCCGGGTGCAAGTGGAGAGACTCAACTTTAGGTCCTGGCAGGAGGTAGTCTCGACCGCGCTATGGGCGAAGAGGGAAACACTTTGTTGAGTTGTTTCCTCATTTTTTCACTAGGTGTGAATGGAGATACTCAGCTTTATATTTAGGCGGAAGATGGTCATGACCGCGCTATGAGCAAGGAGGAAAACACTTAGTTAAGTTGTTTCCTCATTGGTTTGTCAAGTGTGAGTGGAGACACTCAGCTTTAGGTTCTGGCAAAAGGTGGTCTTGATCGCGCTTTATGCGAGGAGGAAAACACTTCGTTGAGTTATTTCATCATTAGTTCACTAGATTCCACTTGGGATCGGACGGACATCTAAAGCATCGGGACATGCAACATAAGGTTACCTGCCCCCGTTCGTGACATATAAGATGCAATGTTCCTAACATGCATCTAGCATCATGCAATATTCGCAGCAAAAATGTTTTTTTTCTTAAGCAATACTATGCACCAAACTGATAATATCCCAAATAATTAAAATATAATCCATACATACTTGACAAAATAAACATCCATGATTACAATACGGATCTTAGAAGACTGTAATCTCAAAACATGAGAGATCAGGCTCTATAATTACATCACCAAAATATCCTATTGGGCTAGTTCGTCAAGTAACTCGCGTAACTCAACTAACGATGCCAAAATATTGTCCAAAAACCTAATTATGGAGGCTGTAAGCTCCTCATCACGTCTTCAACGACTAATCAACCTCCTCCAGTCAGCCAGTGTCCGCTCCCTACTCTGGTCCTGACACATCGCCGACCATTTGGGGGAATGGTAGTTGGGACTACCAAGGTGAGTTTTGATTACAAATCCCAGCAAGTTAATAGAAAACTTTCACACAAGTTAATGATGCATACATGACAGTAAAGACATGAATGCATAATCAAAGTCAATAATAAGCATAATATAACTTGGCATAACATGGCAAAAACTGACATAACTTGAATTGAAACGTGAACTAAACTAGAAACTTGACATGACATAAACTTGAAACATGGCCGAGCATGAAATTGAACGTGAACTAACTTGGACAAGAACGTGATTGTGAAATACATGAACTTGGAACATAACATGGACGGGAACTTGAAATGTATTCTCTCATGGGGTCACCATAATAGAGTAGTTTTATCTCATGGGGTTACCATGATAGCATAGTCTTCTCATGGGGTTGCCATGATAGAGTAGTCTTGTCTCATGTGGTTACTACGATTGAGTAACAACATTGAACTAAACAATAACTTAACTGCAGGAAGGCATACATGAACATAAACTTGACATGACTTGAAAGACGGTTCCAGAGGTACATAAACTGTACTTGAGATGGATTATGACATGAAACAAAAGCATAGAAGTCTTGATGTAACGTAACATGGATGACCGTACTTTGAAAGATATGATGTACTCGAGACAGACAATGAAATAGTATGACATAACATGTAATAGACAACAATTTCATAACATGGCATAACATGTAACAGAAGATATTATATGACATGACATACATGTAATAGATAGCATAACGTAACATGACATACTTGAAATAGATAGCAATACGTGATAGAATAGATTGTGTAAAAGATAAGCATTTCGTGACAGCATATGTAACAGCCTGCTAGAAATTCATTGGTGGAATTACTATTGACTTTAGGAATCTCGTGCAAACCCCATGAGTTTTTACGAATCGACTAATCGCATAAGTTTTAGTCTGTCAACATAGTCAGTGTTATCACTCACTATGGTGCTAGAAATATGAGTTTTATTTATTTGAGATAGTTAGAAATGTCAAAATGCGTTATGTTCTACGCCATTAGACTCAGTTGATTATTTAGGATTTTATGGCTCAATAAGTTTATTTTCATATTTTTGGACGAAACGGCTGTTTGAAACTATGAAATTATTTTTAGGGGCACTTTGAGGTTAAATTTCGATAAACGATTTTCACATTAGGTTAATATGAATATTTAGAAATTTTTAGTGCTAAGTTTATGATTCACTTTTTCAGAGTGAATAGTAACCTCGATAATTGCAGTGTTTCAAAATCACAATGTGGAATGTCTAAATTAGATTAGAGAAATTTTATTTGGACACTTGGCAAGATCCTAGCCACACTTAGTGAATAATATTAGACACTTGGCACCATGAGGAACGTTTGTTGGATTTGAAGGAATCAAGGTGTGAGATCATGCTACTTAAGCAAAACTTTGTTTCATGTGATCAACTAAATTATGCCAGACTAAAGAAGGTTTCAATCCTAGTGAAACCCTAAATGGTGGGAATCCAATTGAAAGCCCAAAAGCATGGTTAAAATCAGAACCCTAAACGGTTTCCCCAAACCCTAAAGTTGGCCTTCAAACCATTTCTAATCCAATTTCTAGTATTGTGTTTAATCACTTGATTAAATTACTTCCACATGCTACTAATCCTTCAAATTTTTGTTAGAACATTTTTATCCAACCTTCTTAACCTTGAAAAATTGATTGGGCCAAGTGATATTGGATTTGGGCTTGATAAGAACCCAAACCCTCTTTAAACCTCAAACTTTAGGCCCATTCGGTTTAGGCCCATTAAGGCCCACGAAATTGGTCACCATTAGCATTGCTTCATGGCTAAGTTTTGTACCCCGACTTGGCTGGCCAGATCTTTACAAAGCTAAAGGGCCACCTCACTCTTTCACTCTTACACTCCACCTTGAGAAAAGATCATGGACTGATTTTTATGAGAAGAAAAGGGCAACCCTCAAGCTTCCTTTCAGTCCTATCACTTTCCATAATTTGTGTAAGAGGCTCTCCAGTCCACTTCCCACGAAAATCAACTCTCCTTTACACTTTTCCTTCATAGAACACAAAAGACACTCTCGATAGTTTTTCGTACCTCTTTTGAACGCCTGTTTCAAAGCTTTTGTGAGTGTTATCTTGCAAAGTTTCCTTCATGAAAGTTATTTCTTTTGAAGTCTCATTTACGTTGATGTCTTATTCATTCCATTTGCAGATCATTTGATAGGTCAAAAGTGTTTTAGATCCCATAAAGGTCATTCTGGGAGATAAACTGGAAAATGTGTTATATTTTGGAGTTTTGACCAAGCTAATGAATAGATCTTGGTCCGAAATTTTTATGGAGTACTGTTAACATGTGTATATGATTATTGGTTGAGGATTTGTTGCATGATTAAAAGTTTTGGTCAAATATTTTCTTAGATCTAGAAACTTAGAAACTGGAAGGGAAAAAACAGTTTCAGTTTTGAGAAAGTTTAAATCTTTTCTGGTTTAATCTTATTCCAATGGCTTTGATATTTTTACTGAAAGATCCTAAGCCTCTTATATACATGTTAGAATGTTATTTTAAAGATATTTAATATTAGTTTCAAAGATATGAAATTCTATGCAATGAGATATTCGGTTAGGCCAAAGTGATGATGTTCTTGGCTAAATTTATGTTTTGGGTGATGTTTAACCATGTGATCTTGAGTTTGATACTTGGATCTGTTTTAGGATACCTTTCTAAACCATGTGATGTTTTGGTTTAAAGATTACTTCTTTATAAGTCATGGATCAAGAGGTTGATCAAAACAAGTTAGAAACAATATTCTGTTTTGAACTTAGAAGAAAAACCAAAAAGTTAAAGTATGGTTTTAGTGATTTTGATGACTTTTGTTCATGATTCAAAACATAATTATTCTTAGGAATATGTTATGAGTATATTAGAAGAAAATTTTTGGCTTAATCATAAGTTTTGAAATTTGAAAGAATTACAACAAAAGTCAAAGGAAATAGCCTTTGTAAGTTTCGGCCCTATAGAGTTTTAATGGTTGTGTTTAGTTTTAAATTTTTTTGAATTGATATTTGAGCTTAAGACAAAATTTACATAAAGTATGTAGATTTTGGTGATTTTTGAAGTTAGGATGCAACATCCTTAAGTTAGGGATAAAATGATCATTTTTCCACATGTAGAGGGTAAAATGGTAATTTTACTCTAAATTGATATTTTTTTTATATTCCTAATTGTTAGTGATTAAGTTCTAATTTTTAGAAATCAATATTTTCAGTTTCTCTTGATCGCACTTGAGTTTTGTCCCGAAACGCGAAGATCGAGGTAAGTTAGCTTTTAACTTACTATCAATTTAATGTGTATGAGTGATAAGTAAGGGAACTAAAGTGTATGTATGTGTGATGCCCCCAAATTTCGCTTGGGATCGGACGAACATTTGAAGCGTCGAGACATGCAACACAAGGTTACTTGCCCCTGTTCATGACATATAAGATGCAATAATCCTAACATGCATCTAGCATTATGCAATATTCGCAGCGGATAATTTTTTTCTTCAGCAATACTATGCACCAAACCGAAATATCCCAAATACTTAAAACATACTTCATACTTAACGACATACTAAACATCTAAGATCACAATAATAGTCCATATGGTTGTGATCAAAAGAGTGCTGGAGATTGAACTCCACAAATACAAGTAGTAACCTGAGGTAACTACTATACTATCATCTACGTCACACCCTTGCTTAGTCGATCGTTTTCAGTTGGTCGATTTCCATTCCTCCTTCAGATCCTGTAACAAAATCTACCATTCGGGGGGAATGGTAGTTGGGACTACCACAGTGAGATTTGATTACAAATCTCAGCAAGTTAACAGGAAACTTCCATACAGGTTAATGTTGCATGCATGGCAGTAAAAGCATGAATGCATAATCAAATCATAAGCAATCATAGCATAACTTGACATACAACATAACATAACTGGCATAACTTAAACTGAAACTGAAGCTTAGCATGAACGTGACTTGAAACATAACATGGAATTGAAACATAGCATGAACGTGAACAAGGAACATAACATGGACTTGAAACATAGCACGAGCGTGAACTTGAAATATAACATGAATTTGAAACATAACATGAACCTGAGCATGACATAACATAAATTTGAACTTGGAACATAACGTAAACGTGAACATAACATAACATGAACTTGAAACATATTCTTGTCTCATGGGATTACCATGATTGCGTGAACTTAAACTTGAACATAACATAACGTGAAACATGACTTGAACGTGAAATGCATGAACTTGGAATCTTATTCAATAGACTTAATCATTAAAGTGACCATATGGGTGCTACACAGGTCCCCTTGAGCCGTGTGTCCCTGCCGATTACCGCATCACATTACAAGTTTCTATACCAGCTATAAGTGCGTTAATACGTACTCCACAGTTGTTGTGGCCCCATGTATTCTTTGTGTCACAATTGTTGTGTCTCACGTAGTGTATGCTCTACAGTTGTTGTGGCCCCATGACTTATTTGTTTGTGCCACACTTGCTGTAGACATACGTAACATAATGTGTGGCACCATCGGCGTTAGTGCCTGGCTCACTCCAGTGACCAGCTAATTAGGCCCCATTCGCAACCTGTTGATTGTACTTCATCAACCCAGGGAATTTCACACCTATTTAGACACTCTAGTATGAACAAATGAGTTCCACTAGGATATTACCCCATCCTAGCGCTTAGGGTCGTGATTGACATGAATAACTTAACTGGCATACATGACATTTTGTAACGTGACGTAACATGAACTTGACATAAAAGACAGAAGTCCTGACGTAACATAACGTGACATGAACTAAGAAGACAGACATGACATACTTCGAGACATAAATGTAACAGAGAACATTTCATAACATGGCATACATATGTAACATGCAACATTTCGTAACATGGCATATCATATAATAGACAACATTTCTTAACATGTGACATTGAATATTATGTGACATGAAATACATGTAACAGATGGCATACTTAACTTAACATGACATACTTGCAATGTATAGCAATACGTGACAGAATATCTTGTGTAACAGATGAATAATTCATGACAGAATAAATTCTGTGTAACAGATAAATATGTAATGACTTGACATGGCACATATGATAACATGCATACATACAATTTAGTTCCTTTACTAATTACTCATACACATTAAACTGATAGTAAGTTAAAAGCTAACTTAACTCGGTCTTCGCGCTTCTAGACAAAACTCAAGTGTGATCACGAGAAACTGAAAGTAGTGATTTCTAAAAATTAGAACTTAATAACTAACAATTAGGAATATGGAGAAATATCAACTTAGAGTAAAATTACCATTTTACCCTCTACATGTGAAAAAATGACAATTTTACCCCTAACTTAAGGATTTTGCATCCTAACTCCAAAAATCATCAAAATTTAGAAAAACTTTTGTCCTAAGCTCAAATATCAATTCAGAAAAATTTAAAACTAAACACAACCATTAAAACTCTATAGGGCCGAAACTTACAAGGCTATTTCCCATGATTTTGTTGTAATTCTTTCAAATTTCAAAACTATGATTAAACCAAAAATTTTCTTCTACTATACTCATAACATATTCTTAAGAATAATCATATTTTGAATCATGAACAAAAGTCATCAAAATCACTAAAACCATACTTGAACTTTTTGGTTTTTCTTCTAAGTTCAAAACAGAATTTGGTTTCTAACTTGTTTTGATCAACCTCTTGATCCATGATTTATAAAGAAGTGATCTTCAAATGAAAATATCACATGGTTTAAAAAGGTGTCCTAAAATAGATCCGAACTTCAAACTCAAGATCACATGGTTAAACATCACCCAAAACATAAATTTAGCCAAAAACATCATCACTTTAGCCTAACCAAATATCTCTTTGCATAAAATTTCATATCTTCGAAACTAACATCAAATATCTTCAAAATAACATTCTAACATGTATATAAGATGCTTAGGATCTACCAATAAAAATATCAAAGCTATTGGAATAAGATTAGACCATAAAAGATTTAAACTTCCTCAAAACAGAAATTGTTTTTCCTCTTCCAGTTTCTAAGTTTCTAGACCTAAGAAAATATTTCACCAAAACTTTTAATCATGCAACAAATCCTCAACCAATAATCATATTCACATGTTAACAGTACTCCATAAAAGTTTCGGACCAAGGTCTATTCATTAGCTTGGTCAAAAACTCCAAAATATAACAAACTCTCCAGTTTATCGCCCAGAATGACCTTTATGGGGTCTAAATGATTTTTTACCAATTAAATGATCTCCAAATGGAATTAATAAGGTATCCATGTAAACTAGACTCCAAAAGAAAGAACTTTCATGAAGGAAACCTTGCGAGAAAACACTTAAAAAATCTTCGAAACAAGCGTTCAAAGAGGTAAGAAAAACTGTCCGAGAGTGTCTTTTGTGTTCTATGAAGGAAAAGTGTAAAGGAAAGTTGCTTTTCGTGGGAAGTGGACTGGAGAGCCTCTTACAGAAGTTATGGAAAGTGATAGGACTGAAGGAAAGGTTGAGTGTTGGCCTTTTCTTCTCATAAAAATCAGTTCGAGATCTTTTCTCAAGATGGAGTGTAAGAGCGAAAGAGTGAGGTGGCCATTTAGCTTTGTATTTCAAGAACCTTCTTGGCCCTTCTTGTAAAGATCTGGCCAGCCAAGTGGGGGTACAAAACTTAGCCATGAAGCAATGCTAATGTGGCCAATTTCATGGGCCTTAGTGGGCCTAAACCGAATGGGCCTAAATTTTGGGGTTTAAAGAGGGTTTGGGTTGCCATCATGCCCAAATCCAATATCACTTGGCCCAATCAATTCTTCAAGGTTAACAAGGTTTGATAATGATGTTCTAACACAAATTTGAAGGATTAATAGCATGTGGATGTGATTTAATCAAGTGATTAAACACAATGCTAGAAATCGGATTAGAAAATGTTTAGAGGCCAACTTTAGGGTTTTGGGAAAACCGTTTAGGGTTCCGATTTCAACAATGTTTTTGGGCTTTCAATTGGATTCCCACCATTTAGGGTTTTACTAGGATTGAAGCCCTCTTCGATCTGACACAATTTGGTTGAGCAGATGAAACAAAGTTTTGCTTAAGTGGCATGATCTCACACCTTGATTCCTTCAAATCCAACAAACGTTCCTCATGGTGCCAAGTGTCTAATATTATTCACTACGTGTGACTAGGATCTTGCTAACTGTCCAAATAAAATTTCTCTAATCTAATTTGGACATTCCACACTGTGATTTTGAAACAATACAATCGGTGCGCTTACCGAGGTTACTATTCACTCCAAAAAAGTGAATCTTAAACTTCGCACTAAAAATTCCTAAATACTCATATTAACCTACAGTGAAAATCTTTTATCGAAATTCAACCTCGAAGTGTCCCTAAAAATAATTTCATAATTTCCAACAAACGTTTCGTCCGGAATTATGAAGATAGGCT
Organism: Juglans regia; assembly: GCF_001411555.2. Lineage (NCBI taxonomy): Eukaryota > Viridiplantae > Streptophyta > Magnoliopsida > Fagales > Juglandaceae > Juglans > Juglans regia. Next base: position 9,093 of record NW_023342504.1, on the reverse strand, counting down.
ATTACGCCATAAAATCCTAAATAATCCACTGAGTTTAATGGCGTAGACCATAACGCATTCTGACACTTCTAACCACCTCAAACAAATAAAACTCGTATTTCTAGCACCATAGTGAATGATAACACTGACTATGTTGACAGACTAAAACCTATGTGATTGGTCGATTCGTAAAAACTTATGGGGTTTTCACGAGATTCCTAAAGTCACTAGAAATTCCACCAATGAATTTCTAGCGGGCTGCTACAGTATGCATGTTATCATATGTGCCATGTCAAGTCATTACATATTTATCTGTTACACAGAATTTATTCTGTCATGAATTATTCATCTGTTACACAAGATATTCTGTCACGTATTGCTATACATTGCAAGTATGTCATGTTAAGTTAAGTATGCCATCTGTTACATGTATTTTATGTCACGTAATATTCACTGTCACATGTTATGTCATGTTAAGAAATGTTGTTTGTTACATGGTATGCTATGTTACAAAATGTTGCATGTTAAATTTATGTCATGTTATGAAATCTTGTCTGTTACATTTATGTTTCAAAGTATGTCATGTCTGTCGTCTTATGTTCATGTCACATTATATTACGTCAAGACTTCTGTCTTTTATGTCACGTTCATGTTACGTCACGTTATGAAATGTTATGTATGCCAGTTAAATCATTCATGTCAATCACGACCCTAAGCGCTAGGATGGGGTAATATCCTAGTGGAACTCCTTTGTTCATGCTAGAGTGTCTAAATAGGTGTGAAATTCCCTAGGTTGATGAAGTACAATCAACAGGTTGCGAATGAAACCTAATTAGCTGGTCACTGGAGTGCGCCAGGCACTAACATCAATGGTGCCACACATTATGTTACATATGTCCACAGCAAGTGTGGCACAAACAAATAAGTCATGGGGTCACAACAATTGTGGAGTACGTATTAACGCACTCATAGCTGGTATAGACACCTGTGATGTGATACGGTAATCGGCAGGGACACACGGCTCAAGGGGACCTGTGTAGCACCCATATGGTCACTTTAATGATTAAGTCTATTGAATAAGATTCCAAGTTCATGCATTTCACGTTCAAGTCATGTTTCACGTTATGTATGTTCAAGTTTACGTTCACGCAATCATGGTAATCCCATGAGACAAGAATATGTTTCAAGTCCATGTTATGTTTCAAGGTCACGCTCATGCTATGTTTCAAGTTCATGTTATGTTTTAAGTTCACGTACATGTCATGTCATGTCAAGCTAAGTTTCAGTTTCAATTCAAGTTATGTCATCTCATGCTATGTTATGTCAAGTTATGTTCTGCTTATTATTTCTTGCCATGTTATGCCAAGATATGTTATGCTTACTATTGACTTTAATTGTGCATTCATGCTTTTACTGCCATGCATGCATCATTAACCTGTGTGAAAGTTCTTTGTTAACTTATTGAGATTTGTAATCAAATCTCACTGTGGTAGTCTCAACTACCATTCCCCCCGAATGGTAGATCTTATTATAGAATCTGAAGGAGAATCGGGAATCGACCAACTGGAAATGATCGACTAAGCGACGGTGCGATGTAGATGGTAGTACAGTAGTTACCTCATATTACTACTTGTATTTGTAGAGTTCAATCTCCAGCTTTTTTTTTTATCACAACCATATGGACTGTTGTGGTGATCTTAGTTGTTTAGCATGTCATTAAGTATGAAGTATGTTTAAAGAATTTGAGAGATTTCAGTTTGGTGCATAGTATTGCTAAAAAAAAAAAAAAATTATCCTCTGCGAATATTGCATAATGCTATATGCATGTTAGGAATATTACATCTTATATGTCATGAACGGGAGCATGTAATCTTGTGTTGCATGTCTCAATACTTCAAATGTCCGTCCGATCCCAAGCAGAATTTGAGGGCATCACAGCATAAATCATATGTAACAGATAAACATATAATGACATAGCATAGCATGACATATATGATAACATACACATAAACTATAGTTTCCTTACCCATCACACATACACAGTAAACTGATAGTAAGTTAAGAACTAACTTACCTCGATCATCGCGTTCTACTAGAATTCAAGCGCTATTACAAGGAACTATGAATAATGATTCTAAAAGTTAGAAATTTAATCATTAACAATTAGAAACATGGAAAAAGCTAACTTAAAGTAAAATTACCATTTTACCCTTTACATCTGGTAAAATGACCATTTTACCCCTAACTTAAGGATTTTGCATCATAATTCCAAAATTACCAAAATTTACATTCTTCATGTAAATTTTATCCTAAACTCAAATATCAACTTAGTAAAAATTGAAAAAAAATACAACTATGAAAAACTCATTATGGCTGAAACATCCATAGGTCATTTCTCTTGATTTTTGTTGCAATTTCTTCCAACTTCAAAACTCATGATTAAAACAAAAGTTTGCAACAAAGATCTTCCTATCCTAAGTTTAAAAACATACTTAAAACATCCATTAATAAAAAGCTAATCATCACCCCCGAACTTTTTAGTATAAAGATCTCCACTCTTTAACTAAAAAAAACCATTGAATCACAAGTTTTGACCTTATTCAAAACATCTCCAAGAATTCTAAAAATATCAAATCTTACATTTAGCATATTCATAACATCATCCTAAGATCAACCATGCCTTAAAAAATTAAACAAAAGTCACCAAAAATCACAAAGAAACACTTGGAGTTTTTGGTTCTACATTTAGTCCAAAAACAGAATTTTTTTTCCTTACCTAGCTTTGATTCTTGATCCGTGACTTAAAAAGATTTCTTTTCAAAATAAAACATCACATGGTTTAAAAATTTGTTCTAAAGAAGATCCAGCCATCAAACTTAAAATCACATGGCTAAACATCAATAAAACATGGATCTAACTCAAAAACAGCAAATTTTAGGTCTAACAGAAATCCTCTTGTATAGAAAAATCATATCTTTTAAAATAAAACTAAATATATTCAAAACAACATCCTAAAATGCATATAAGAGGCTTAGGATCATCAAATAAAAATATCAAAGCCATTAGAGTAAGATTAGACCACGAAATATTCAAAGTTTCTCAAAACAGAAACTGTTTGTCTACTTCCAGTTTCTAATTTTCCATATCTAAGAAAATCTTTCATCAAAAGCTTTAGTCATGCAAAAAATCCTCAATTAACATTCATAAACACATATTAAAAATACTCCATAAAATATTTGGACCAATATATATCCATTAACTTGGTCAAAAACTCCAAAATATAACACTCTCCAGTTTAACACCTAGAATGACCTTTACATGGTTAAAATAACTTTTGATTGACCAAATGACCACAAAATTAAACAAATAATATATCCACGGTAATTAAACTTAAATAAGAAGAACTTTAATGAATGAGTCATTACAATAAAATACTTACAAAGGGTCGTAAAGTGTCATGCAAAATAACTCAGAAAACTACCCGAGAGAGCTCTTTTGGGTTTCTCTCTAAGAATGGGGTGAAGAAGTGATGAAATAGAGTGAAGTGTGTCTTGCACGACTTTATACTTCTAGAAGGGGGAGGTATGGGCCTTGAATGACCTTTGATTGGAGGTGTCTATGTCACATAAAGTGAAAAATAGTGAGAGGCAATGACTACCTGCTACTACCGTGTGGTATGAAGGGTGATGAGGTGGTTTTCCCCTTTCACATCAAGGCACTATTGGGTGCAGCCAAAGGCAACGGATGGCCTGCCATGTGGGGGAGGAAACTTCTTCAAGAATGTTTGCCAAGGTGGCCAATTCATGGGCCTTGGTGGGCCTCAACCAACTGGGCTTCAATTTGGGGTTTAGAGAGGGCTTGGTTAGGGTTTGGAATGCTATCAAGCCTAAACCAATTTTCAATGACCCAATCAAAATTCCAATGTTTAAAGGGTTGAATAATGATTTCATAACATGAATTTGAGGATTTAAAAGCATGTGGAAGTGATTTAATCAAGTGATTAAACACAATCCTAGAAATTGTATCAAATAAGGTTTGGAGGCGAACTTTAGGGTTTGGGGAAACCGTTTAGGGTTTTGGTTTTCAGTCACGCTTTTGTGATTTCAATTGGACTCCAACATTTAGGATTTCATTAGGGTTGAGACTCTCTTTGATTCAGCACAATTTGGTTGATCAGATGGAAAACAGGGTTTTGCTTAGGTGGCATGATCTTGCACCTTGATTTATTCACAATTCATCTCATTGTTTATCTTTGTGCCAAGTGTCCAATACTATTCACCAAGTGTGGCCAAGATCCTACCAAGTGTCCAAATAAAACTTATCTAGCCTAATTTTGATATTTCACGATGATTTTGAAAACACTGCACTAGATGCTACTATAAAGGTTACTATTCACTTCGAGACGGTGAAACATAAACTTTGCACTATAAAATCTTAAATATTCACACAGACCTAACTGTGCAATTTGTTTATTGAAATTCAATACTGAAGTGCCTCGAAATAAGCAAACCGAGTTTACGAACAAAAGTTTCGCCAAAAACTGAAAGTGAGATTATTGCTCCATAAAATTCTAAATAATCAACGGAGTCTAATGACATAGACCATAACCCAATATGACACTTTAACTACATCAAATAAATAAAGTCGCACTTCTAGCACCATAGCGATTGGTAACTCAAGCTATGCTAACAGACTAAAACCTACGATCATGAAAACTTACGGTGTTTTCACGATCTTCCCTATAAAAATTCCATCAATGAACTTCTAGCGAGCTGTTACAAACCGGGCTATGGGCAAGGAGGGAAACACTTCATTGAGTTGTTTCCTCCTTTGTTCGCCAGGTGCGAGTGGAGACACTCAGCATTAGTTTCTAGTGAGAGGTGGTCTTGACCGCGCTATTGGCAAGGAGGGAAACACTTCATTGAGTTGTTTCCTCCTTTATTCGCCAAGTGCGAGTGGAGACACTCAGCTTTAGTTTCTAGTGAGAGGTGGTCTTGACCGCGCTATTGGCAAGGAGGGAAACACTTCGTTGAGTTATTTCCTCCTTGTTCACTAGGTGCGAGTGAAGACACTCGGCTTTATGTTTAGGCGGGAGATGGTCTCAACCATGTTATGGGAGAGGAGGGAAACACTTTGTTGAGTTGTTTCCTCCTTTGTTTACCAGGTGCAAGTGGAGACACTCGACTTTAGGTTCTAGCAAGAGGTGGTCTTGACCGCGCTATGGGCGAGGAGGGAATTATTTCATTGAGTTGTTTCTTCCTTTGTTCACCAGGTGCGAGTGGAGACACAATATGTTGGCAAGTAGTCTTTTATTGCATAAGTATGATTACATAGAGGATTTTATATGAGATGCTTTTTCAAGTGTTTGGTATTCCATGGGTGAGGCAATTCTTTTATTTGGACGTCTCTGAGGTGATATGACCCTAGTCTATGACATGCCACAATTACGCACAAGTTTTCCCATTGCGGGCCGAGATTACCTTCTTCTGCTATAGTGACACGTGCTTCCCTTTAGGACTAGATCTCCTACCTAGAAGGATCTAGGCCTAACTCTTCTATTGAAATATTACTCTGCTTTCCTCTTGCCAGTTGCTACCTTGGTCTCCGCCTCCTCTCTTTTCTCCTAGAGCAAGTTAATACTTTCTTCCAGTGCTCCGATGTTTGGCCCTTCACTAAAATGCTGGGTTCTATGGCTTGGTATTCCCACTTCTACGAGAGTCATTGATTCGCTGTCATAGGTTAGGGCAAAAGGTGTTTCTCCCATCGGAGTTCTGGTGGTTGACTTAAACGCCCACAATACCCCAGGGAATTCCTCGGTCCAAGCACCCTTTTTTTCTTCTAGTCTCTTCTTCAGTATGTTCATTATCGTCTTATTTGTCGTCTCAAATTTCCCGCTGGCCCGAGGGTGTTTAGGGGAGCAATACTTAACCATTATTTCAAGTTGGGCACACCAATGTCAATAGTGCTCAAAGTCGAACTGCCAACCATTGTCCAAAATGATGGTTTGTGGTATCCTAAATCGACATATAATTATTTTCCATAGGCATTTGGTGACATTTGGTGAGGTAACAGTTGCCAATGCCTCAACTTCTTTCCATTTTGTGAAGTAATCGACGGTGACGTGGTGAACTTCTCTCCCCTTTACCCGGAGGCATAGGACTAACTAGGTCTATGTCCGACTGAGCGAACGACCATAGAGATGTGATCAACATCAGTTTTCCTAGCGCATGTTGCTGACATTGAGCACATTTCCTGGAAAATTATTCCACATCCTTGAGGGCATGCAGCTAGTAGTACCTAACGCTCATAACCTTAGCCACTAGAGCTCTTCCCCCAAGTGATTTTTGCATATTCCTTTGTACACTTCCTCCATGACATACTGCACCTCCTTTATGCCTCCTCTTTTGATACACATCGTAAAACGGGAGTGAGAAAACCCTGTTTGTATAATGTGCTATTGATCATGGTGAAGCGGGCTACCTTTCCTTGCTTCTTCTTTGTTGTGTGGGAGTTCCCTAGTAGTCAGGAACTTAGCTATCTCACGGGCACATTCTAGGGCCTTTGTGCTTATTTCCGCAATTTCGAGTCCGATAGCTAGCACTTCTACTGTTCAAGTTATCACCTTCCATGGTAGGGTGTTCTCATCCCGCCTGGATGCTACTCTCGCCAGCCTATCAGCCTTACAATTGTCCTACCAAGGGACTCGGCTAATTTGGAAGTAACTGAAATGATCACGCCTTTCTTGCACCTCTTGCATGTATCTTTTTAGCTTTTCGCCCTTCGTTAGATATTCTCCAATTATTTGGTTGACTACATTTCAAAGTCCACCTTCATGTCACCTCCTTTGCTTCCAGAGCCCCTGCTATGGTGAGTCCTGCCAATACTACTTCATGTTTGGCCTCATTGTTGGTGATCTTGAAATCAAGCCTTATTGTGTAGTACACTTACGTGTCATCCTTCACCATCACATACACTCATACTCCCTAGCAGAATGGTAAGACGAGCCGTCGATGTACACTTGCCATGGATTTTTGGTATGGGGCTCCCATATTTTTTTGGAGAACTCGATTATGAAGTCAGCTAGTACCTGTCCTTCTATTGCAATTTGGGAAAGATAATCAATATCTAGACCATTGCCAATGCTCTTATGTAGTAGACCGACTTTTACACCTTTCCTTCCTCATGCATCAGAGTGGCAGACATGACTTTCAGTTTGACCGATAAATATAGGAGCAGGATCTCTCCTTGCTTGGTTTCTCCCAAGTGTAAGGGATGCGATAGGTACTCCTTAAGTTGCGCAAAAGCCTTTTCGCACTCTACATCCTAATTGTGTACTCTCCACAAGACTTGAAAAAATGGTAGGCATTTTTCTGTCAATCTCGACACGAATCTATTGAGTGCTGCTATCCTCCCAACCAGCCTTTGCACTTCGTTCAGGTTCCTTGGCAGATCCATGCCGATGATTTCTTGTACTTTCTTGGAATTTGCCTCAATCCCTCTCTTGGACACCATGAAGCCTATGAACTAGCCTAACTGTACTCCAAATGCACACTTTTTTGGGTTAAGCTTCATTTTGTATTGTTGTAGTAGACTGAAAGCTTCCCTCATATCCTATATGTGTTGTTATGGTTCTTTGCTTTTGACAAGCAAGTTATCCATATATACTTTCATGTTATGTCCAATCTGCTCTTTAAACATTTGGTTCATTAACCTCTGGCATGTTGCTCCTGTGTTTTTCAAACGAAAAGGCATTACCTTGTAGCATTATAATCCATGGTTAGTTATAAGCGCCATTTTTTCTTGGTCATTAGTATTCATCCGGATCTAGTTATAACCGAAGTAGGCGTCCATGAAACTTGGCATCCAGTGTCCAGTCGTGCAGTCCACATTTATGTCGATCCGGGTAGTAGGAAGTTGTCCTTGGGGCAAGCTTTATTAAGATTAGTGAAATCAATGCACATTCGCCACTTTCCATTAGACTTCTTTACAAGCACCACATTTGAGAGCCATTCCGAGTAATGGGTCTCTCTGAAAAATCCTATTTACAAAAGTTAGTCAACTTCCTCCATGATAGCTACTTATTTCTTGGTACTGAACCTTCTTTTTCTTTGCTTGACCGCTCGTACCTTAAGGTTGATGCTTAATCTATGTTCTATAACTTCTGCATCAATTTTTGGAATATCCTTATGGCTTCAGCCAAATACATCTCTATGTTCGGTGAGCAACTATTTCTGCTGTTGCCATTCTCTGTTTCCCATCTTGGTCACAATCCTTATTGTAGCTTCTGGGTGAGCTGGGTCTAAAGTGATTAACTCAAGAGGCGACTTTGCCCAACTTCAGGGCCCATTCATCCCAAGGTCTTTACTTCGTGTACCATTGATATGGACCCGTGGGAATAGAATCCCTTGAACCTACAATCAATTTGAAAACTCCCCAAGAAAGCCAAAATCAAGTCAATGGATGGAGAACCTAGACCCGATGAGAACTCGTTTCACGAACCTAGATTATATTAAAATCTAGACCCGCTGAAGAACCCGTCTCAAGAACCCAGATTACAAGAAGGAATGCCACAAAAGTTGTGATTTACCTTTGATAAGTTCAAAAGTTCAATTAAGATCAAGAGGAATAAAACTCAACTCACAATGAATAAATTCATCAAATTTCATAAACTATTTAAAATGAGGCTACAAAGAATATTTAAACCTAAACCTAATTAAAATCCTAGCCAAAATAAACCTCTTTCTTCCAAAACTAACCTTGGATGAATAGTGTTGTGGCTACAATACCTCATTAAACCCTAGTTCCTAAAAAGTAACTTTCTAAATAAGCCCTTGGCCAAAATACAAGGCCTTCCCAAAAATCCTAGTTCATAAGAAATAAGACATAATTTATGTTACACTCTTCCATAGCTTGTATCACGTGGATGATCATTGGATCTCCTTCTTTCAAGCCCATCTTGAATATTTGGCTCTTGCTAGACTCGTCCCAAGTGGATTGCACCAATCATTGCATTGATTCCTTGATTTTCTTAGTTCTTGATCTTATAATTAGCCCATCTGGAACATGCAAATGATCTTTAAGTCTAGGCCCACTTTGGTTCCCATCATTTCCCCT
>NW_023342503.1:0-209 GCF_001411555.2 Juglans regia | reverse complement strand
AGATGAGCACCGACAAGGACAAGGGGCAACGAGAGGGACAAATTCCATCTTTGTAGGTATGCAACACAGGAACCCTTCGGTAGCCCAACATGCTATTCACACGAAGAGCAAAAATGAGGAGGAGCACGCCTAACAGTTCGATGCACAAGCACGGAGCCTGTCAAGACATACAACCTTGTCACCACTCACACGCCGTTACGTCCGCCAGA
>NW_023342501.1:0-209 GCF_001411555.2 Juglans regia | reverse complement strand
ACAAGCATATGACTACTGGCAGGATCAACCAGGTAGCATTCATTCTCGATGCCGGCACCGCACGTAAACCTACCACTCCGGAAGGAGGATAGGATCAAGACGCGTGCACGACAATCGTTCGTGTCAAACGAGAACGCTCGGTTTGGGATAAAGAGGCCGGAGACCCCCCACACCAACACAATGTTCCGCATCCAAGAGCACGAGAACGC
>NW_023342500.1:0-209 GCF_001411555.2 Juglans regia | reverse complement strand
ATGTCGAAAAATTGTGAGGCTTGCTCCTACTTCAAGATATGATTTTTCTAAGCATGCCTGCAAAAAATCTCGTCCAAATTCAAAGTATTTCGATAAAAAAGGCCGTTATGTTTCCTCGGACATTTGATGTTTCCTCCTGCCGGTTGGGATTTGGCTCTAAATGCTCTTTAGGGGGGGCATGCAAGCCCCAACATGGTCAGCCAGGAGGG
>NW_023342499.1:0-209 GCF_001411555.2 Juglans regia | reverse complement strand
AAGGGGTGTTTTTAGGCCAAAGGCCGAAATCGGAGATGGGCTTGGTTGTGCTTCACCGGTGACGGATCGGAGCCGGGGTTGGGTCCATTGGGTTGCCAAGAGGTTGGGGATGAAGTGGTAGGAAGATGGTGGCCGGTGGTGGAACGACGGCGGCGCAGCGGCGGAAAGAGTGCCGCGGCTTCGTGGGTCTCGTGGTGGCTAACGGCGGC
>NW_023342495.1:0-209 GCF_001411555.2 Juglans regia | reverse complement strand
AACCAGACAAATCGCTCCACCAACTAAGAACGGCCATGCACCACCACCCATAGAATCAAGAAAGTGCTCTCAGTCTGTCAATCCTTACTATGTCTGGACCTGGTCAGTTTCCCCGTGTTGAGTCAAATTAAGCCGCAGGCTCCACTCCTGGTGGTGCCCTTCCGTCAATTCCTTTAAGTTTCAGCCTTGCGACCATACTCCCCCCGGAA
>NW_023342494.1:0-282 GCF_001411555.2 Juglans regia | reverse complement strand
GATTCCTACATTCTCGATTGCTTTCTAGCAACAAGCTTGTGCTTTAGGGACGGATTTGGTGGCACCTAGTGCCACGCATGGGCTTGTTGATGGGGGCAATCGGTCGTGCTAGGGGCTTTCTCACGTTGGCTAGCCCTCGTGTGCTCCAGTCTACCCCATGGCGGTTGGGCCGATTTGTTTGGATGCCTCCTTTGCAACATGCTTGTGCACGGCGGATGGTGTTATGGCACCCAGTGCTACGCACATTGTTGCTCTCGGGGGTATCCGGATGATGCTGGCCTC
>NW_023342493.1:0-209 GCF_001411555.2 Juglans regia | reverse complement strand
CCATGACGATTGGGTAAGTATGCCCCAACACGGGGGGAATTGGAGCAACTCTTATTTTTACCACTTTGCCCAAGTTTTGTACAAAACCGATTCAGCGCAAAGTGACAAAAATAAGAGGTTGGAGTCTTTTCCACGCGGGCATCCTATGGTACAACCATGACCATAGGGTTAGAATTCCCGAACACGGGGCGAATCGGAGCAACTCTTAT
>NW_023342492.1:0-209 GCF_001411555.2 Juglans regia | reverse complement strand
CGTTCATGCACGTCGGGTGGCAACATTGGGGGGCCATGTTGTGAGTGTTGTATTGCAATCTTTTGAGGCAACAAGGAAGATTGCTTTTGTAGAGTTTGTGTGATTTACGGTGTTCTTCGTCGGACCTTTGTGTGCTTGACATGGTAGGCAAAGCACCACGGGTGTGTCGCGGCGTGCCTTGGGGCAAGCCATGGGCCAAGCCATGGGGA
>NW_023342491.1:0-209 GCF_001411555.2 Juglans regia | reverse complement strand
ATAGGCAAAAATCGATAGGTGATGCTTGGAACACATCCAAGATGTATTGGAATGAATTTAGGAAACCAATTTGGGTGGTTTCAATTGTCCAAAAGCACGAGACATGTGTTCGCCCCCGTTCATGCACGTCGGGTGGCAACATTGGGGGGCCATGTTGTGAGTGTTGTATTGCAATCTTTTGAGGCAACAAGGAAGATTGCTTTTGTAGA
>NW_023342490.1:0-209 GCF_001411555.2 Juglans regia | reverse complement strand
TGTGCTCTTCCGATCTGATGAGATGAGAATTTTGTGTCTCATCCCACCCCCCAAACCTGCCCTTAGTTTTCTTTTGAAAACAGAATAAAGTTTAAGAAGATCAAGTGGATAGTGGATTCAGTCACTGCTGGATAAATATAAGGTGAATGACTTAGGTGTCTGATGTGATCAGAGGAAGTTCGTTGCTTAATTAGGTCTGTCTATTACTT
>NW_023342489.1:0-209 GCF_001411555.2 Juglans regia | reverse complement strand
GACTCGCACACATGTCAGACTCCTTGGTCCGTGTTTCAAGACGGGCCGAATGGGGTGCCCACAGGCCGATGCCAGGAGCACGCAGATGCCGAAGCACGCCTTGCCGCGCGTGCTGCCCTCCACGATCGCGGCAACGACGTCTCCACGGGCATGACTACAACCCGGGCTTGGGCCGCCGCCGCAATCCGCATCGGTCCACGCCCCGAGTC
>NW_023342488.1:0-209 GCF_001411555.2 Juglans regia | reverse complement strand
GAAAGTATAGCATGAGACTTTTCGGAATTAATTCCAAATCATGCTTGCTCTCTACTGATTTTTCTCCTTTGAAAGCCCTAAATTAATTTAGGGTATTTCGAAACTCTAAATTAATTTAGGGGATTCAAAGATTGAAACCCCTAAATTAATTTAGGGCTCAAATCCGAAACCCTAAATTAATTTAGGGGTTTCAATCTTTGAAACCCCTA
>NW_023342487.1:0-209 GCF_001411555.2 Juglans regia | reverse complement strand
CAAAAGCACGAGACAAGTGTTCGCCCCCGTTCATGCACGTCGGGTGGCAACATTGGGGGGCCATGTTGTGAGTGTTGTATTGCAATCTTTTGAGGCAACAAGGACGATTGCTTTTGTAGAGTTTGTGTGATCTACGGTGTTCTTCGTCGGACCTTTGTGTGCTTGACATGGTAGGCAAAGCACCACGGGTGTGTCGCGGCGTGCCTTGG
>NW_023342485.1:0-282 GCF_001411555.2 Juglans regia | reverse complement strand
GGTGCAACACGAGGACTTCCCAGGAGGTCACCCATCCTAGTACTACTCTCGCCCAAGCACGCTTGACTGCGGAGTTCTGATGGGATCCGGTGCATTAGTGCTGGTATGATCGCACCCATCAAACTAATTACCTAAAATTCATATAATCCTTGAGCGACATACTAGCGTCCTTCCGATCCCAATCCAAACGGAGATCTGATCCAAACCCATGGCTACGCGATGGGCAGGGCGAGATTTTCCCAAAAATCCACTCCCGAGTGGTCCTTCTTGTCAATTTATCTC
>NW_023342484.1:0-209 GCF_001411555.2 Juglans regia | reverse complement strand
AGGGATGCATTTATTAGATAAAAGGTCGACGCGGGCTTTGCCCGTTGCTCTGATGATTCATGATAACTCGACGGATCGCACGGCCATCGTGCCGGCGACGCATCCTTCAAATTTCTGCCCTATCAACTTTCGATTGTAGGATAGAGGCCTACAATGGTGGTGACGGGTAACGGAGAATTAGGGTTCGATTCCGGAGAGGGAGCCTGAGA
>NW_023342481.1:0-209 GCF_001411555.2 Juglans regia | reverse complement strand
AACAGCCCGCTAGAAATTCATTGGTGGAATTTCTATTGACTTTAGGAATCTCGTGAAAACCCTATAAGTTTTTACGAATCGACCAATTGCATAGGTTTTAGTCTATCAACATAGTCAGTGTTATCACTCACTGTGCTGCTAGAAATATGAGTTTTATTTATTTGAGGTGGTTAGAAGTGTCAGAATGCATTATGGTCTACGCCATTAGA
>NW_023342478.1:0-209 GCF_001411555.2 Juglans regia | reverse complement strand
GAATTACTACGGTTATCCGAGTAGCAGATACCATCAAACAAACTATAACTGATTTAATGAGCCATTCGCAGTTTCACAGTCTGAATTAGTTCATACTTACACATTCATGGCTTAATCTTTGAGACAAGCATATGACTACTGGCAGGATCAACCAGGTAGCATTCATTCTCGATGCCGGCACCGCACGTAAACCTACCACTCCGGAAGGA
>NW_023342477.1:0-209 GCF_001411555.2 Juglans regia | reverse complement strand
TGGCCGGTGGAGCTATATCATGGAGGAGTGCCAAGCAGACTTTGACTGCCACTTCTACTATGGAAGCCGAGTTCGTCTCTTGTTTTGAGGCCACTTCACATGGTATATGGCTTAAGAGTTTCATTTCTGGGCTTAGAATTATGGATTCAATCTCTAGGCCATTGAGAATGTATTGCGACAATTCAGCTGCTGTTTTTATGGCTAAGAAT
>NW_023342476.1:0-209 GCF_001411555.2 Juglans regia | reverse complement strand
ATCCAACACGCGACCTCCAGTGCTAAATGCCGACTCTGAGGCAACCGTAGTGACAGGAATGGCTAGCACATCTCGGGCCACACGGGAAAGGACTGGATACTTGGGGGAATTAACTTTCCACCAAGTTAATAACTGAAATACATCACTAGGTGCCTCGACAGCTTCCATAAAATATCGTTCAACCTCAGATGTACAATGCATAATATTCC
>NW_023342475.1:0-209 GCF_001411555.2 Juglans regia | reverse complement strand
AGCGCCATCCATTTTCGGGGCTAGTTGATTCGGCAGGTGAGTTGTTACACACTCCTTAGCGGATTTCGACTTCCATGACCACCGTCCTGCTGTCTTAATCGACCCACACCCTTTGTGGGTTCTAGGTTAGCGCGCAGTTGGGCACCGTAACCCGGCTTCCGGTTCATCCCGCATCGCCAGTTCTGCTTACCAAAAATGGCCCACTTGGA
>NW_023342474.1:0-255 GCF_001411555.2 Juglans regia | reverse complement strand
ATGCCTAGCGGGGCAGGCTCGACACCACACAATGCTTCCACACGCTCAGCTAGCCTTGTGCTTGGTTGGGGTGTGGTTCAATTTGTTTGATGTTGTGGTCTGGCGGACGTAACGGCGTGTGAGTGGTGACAAGGGTGTATGTCTTGACAGGCTCCCTGCTTGTGCATCGAACTGTTAGGCGTGCTCCTCCTCATTTTTGCTCCTCGTGTGAATAGCATGTTGGGCTACCGAAGGGGTCCTGTGTTGCATACCTAC
>NW_023342472.1:0-209 GCF_001411555.2 Juglans regia | reverse complement strand
GCAAGCGAGAATGTAGGAATCACCCCCACGAAAGCGAGCCCAAAAAACGGTCGTCGCCCGTCAAACCCCATGGAAGCGAGGCCAGCATCATCCGGATACCCCCGTGAGCAACAATGTGCGTAGCACTGGGTGCCATAACACCATCCGCCGTGCACAAGCATGTTGCAAAGGAGGCATCCAAACAAATAGGCCCAACCGCCATGGGGTAG
>NW_023342471.1:0-209 GCF_001411555.2 Juglans regia | reverse complement strand
CAGGACGGTGGTCATGGAAGTCGAAATCCGCTAAGGAGTGTGTAACAACTCACCTGCCGAATCAACTAGCCCCGAAAATGGATGGCGCTGAAGCGCGCGACCTACACCCGGCCGTCGGGGCAAGTGCCAGGCCCCGATGAGTAGGAGGGCGCGGCGGTCGCTGCAAAACCTGGGGCGCGAGCCCGGGCGGAGCGGCCGTCGGTGCAGAT
>NW_023342470.1:0-209 GCF_001411555.2 Juglans regia | reverse complement strand
AAAAAGTTCAAGTATGGTTTTAGTGATTTTGATGACTTTTATTCATGATTCAAAACATGATTATTCTTAAGAATATGTTATGAGTGTAGTAGAAGAAAAATTTTAGTTTAATCATGAGTTTTGAGATTTGAAAGAATTACAACAAAAAGCAAAGGAAATAGCCTTTGTAAGTTTCGGCCATATAGAGTTTTGATGGTTGTGTTTAGTTT
>NW_023342468.1:0-209 GCF_001411555.2 Juglans regia | reverse complement strand
CATATAAACTTACCTGATTCAAGCCTATAGCTCTCGGCATCAACGCCAACGGTATCTAGTCCAATGGGCATTTCACTTATCCAATTCTGTGTGCAAACGAGGGCATCCACGGTTGACGGTGACAATGAACTCCGATAAGCATCCAACACGCGACCTCCAGTGCTAAATGCCGACTCTGAGGCAACCGTAGTGACAGGAATGGCTAGCAC
>NW_023342467.1:0-209 GCF_001411555.2 Juglans regia | reverse complement strand
CGTGAGAAAGCCCCTAGCACGACCGATTGCCCCCATCAACAAGCCCATGCGCGGCACTAGGTGCCACCAAATCCGTCCCTAAAGCACAAGCTTGTTGCTAGAAACCAAGCGAGAATGTAGGAATCACCCCCACGAAAGCGAGCCCAAAAAACGGTCGTCGCCCGTCAAACCCCATGGAAGCGAGGCCAGCATCATCCGGATACCCCCGA
>NW_023342466.1:0-209 GCF_001411555.2 Juglans regia | reverse complement strand
GGGCAACGAGAGGGACAAATTCCATCTTTGTAGGTATGCAACACAGGAACCCTTCGGTAGCCCAACATGCTATTCACACGAGGAGCAAAAATGAGGAGGAGCACTCCTAACAGTTCGATGCACAAGCACGGAGCCTGTCAAGACATACAACCTTGTCACCACTCACACGCCGTTACGTCCGCCAGACCACAACATCAAACAAATTGAAC
>NW_023342465.1:0-209 GCF_001411555.2 Juglans regia | reverse complement strand
AATAGGGTCGAGGAGCACCTTCACAGCGACGGGCAACACACGACGGGTCACGAGGGTTTCTCAACCACCGATTGTCGTGGCGCTCGTCGCCTAGGACTCACTTTGAGGCTAACCGCGAGCAGAAGCACACGGGAGGCCAATGTCTTCCCCGCACCCCACACATCATAAGAAGTGTTTGGGGTTGGGGCAACGATGCGTGACACCCAGGC
>NW_023342464.1:0-209 GCF_001411555.2 Juglans regia | reverse complement strand
GGGTAATTTGCGCGCCTGCTGCCTTCCTTGGATGTGGTAGCCGTTTCTCAGGCTCCCTCTCCGGAATCGAACCCTAATTCTCCGTTACCCGTCACCACCATTGTGGGCCTCTATCCTACAATCGAAAGTTGATAGGGCAGAAATTTGAATGATGCGTCGCCGGCACGATGGCCGTGCGATCCGTCGAGTTATCATGAATCATCAGAGCA
>NW_023342463.1:0-211 GCF_001411555.2 Juglans regia | reverse complement strand
CCTTGCGACCATACCCCCCCCGGAACCCAAAGTCTTTGATTTCTCATAAGGTGCCGGCGGGGTCCTTAAGGCAACATCCGCCGATCCCTGGTCGGCATCGTTTATGGTTGAGACTAGGACGGTATCTGATCGTCTTCGAGCCCCCAACTTTCGTTCTTGATTAATGAAAACATCCTTGGCAAATGCTTTCGCAGTTGTTCGTCTTTCATAA
>NW_023342461.1:0-209 GCF_001411555.2 Juglans regia | reverse complement strand
ATACTCCCCCCGGAACCCAAAGACTTTGATTTCTCATAAGGTGCCGGCGGAGTCCTTAAAGCAACATCCGCCGATCCCTGGTCGGCATCGTTTATGGTTGAGACCAGGACGGTATCTGATCGTCTTCGAGCCCCCAACTTTCGTTCTTGATTAATGAAAACATCCTTGGCAAATGCTTTCGCAGTTGTTCGTCTTTCATAAATCCAAGA
>NW_023342458.1:0-209 GCF_001411555.2 Juglans regia | reverse complement strand
TTAACATAAGTATCCATAAACCGTCTAAATCCATTGAAGCAAACTTAAGAAAAATAATTAACCTCCAACACCAACACTAATATCATGAGATACCCAACAACAAAACAATGCTAATCTTCTCCATAGACTCTAATACTGATCTTTAGCTGAGCCATCGATGTCATCTGAAATATTATGAAGATTAACGGGGTGAGTTATCAACAACTCAG
>NW_023342457.1:0-209 GCF_001411555.2 Juglans regia | reverse complement strand
AAGCACGCTTAACTGCGGAGTTCTGATGGGATCCGGTGCATTAGTGCTGGTATGATCGCATCCATCAAACTAATTACTTAAAATTCATATAATCCTTGAGCGACTTACTAGCGTCCTTCCGATCCCAATCCAAACGGAGATCTGATCCAAACCCATGGCTACGCGATGGGCAGGGCGAGATTTTCTCAAAAATCCACTCCCGAGTGGTC
>NW_023342456.1:0-209 GCF_001411555.2 Juglans regia | reverse complement strand
AATCGAACCCTAATTCTCCGTTACCCGTCACCACCATTGTAGGCCTCTATCCTACAATCGAAAGTTGATAGGGCAGAAATTTGAATGATGCGTCGCCGGCACGACGGCCGTGCGATCCGTCGAGTTATCATGAATCATCAGAGCAACGGGCAAAGCCCGCGTCGACCTTTTATCTAATAAATGCATCCCTTCCAGAAGTCGGGGTTTGT
>NW_023342455.1:0-209 GCF_001411555.2 Juglans regia | reverse complement strand
AAAGCTTTGTTGAAATCAAAACCCTAAACGGTTTCCCCAAAACCCTAAAGTTGGCCTCTAAACATTTTCTAATCCGATTTCTAGCATTGTGTTTAATCACTTGACTAAATCACTTCCACATGCTATTAATCCTTCAAATTTGTGTTAGAACATCATTATCCAACCTTGTTAACCTTGAAAAATTGATTGGGCCAAGTGATATTGGATTT
>NW_023342454.1:0-209 GCF_001411555.2 Juglans regia | reverse complement strand
CACATTGCTTAAGGATGACTATTGTATTGCCTTGGTCTCCTATATAAAGATTGGCCTAGGAGGCCAAATCAATCCAAAATTTAACTCTAATGAGTTTAAATTTTTTTATATTTATAAATTTTAATTTATTATTTAAATTATATTATAATTTTGGTCTAAAAAAATATTTCTAGACCAAATATTTTTTTTTTTTAATATAATGGCGGGGG
>NW_023342453.1:0-278 GCF_001411555.2 Juglans regia | reverse complement strand
AAAATCGATAGGTGATGCTTGGAACACATCCAAGATGTATTGGAATGAATTTAGGAAACCAATTTGGGTGGTTTCAATTGTCCAAAAGCACGAGACAAGTGTTCGCCCCCGTTCATGCACGTCGGGTGGCAACATTGGGGGGCCATGTTGGGAGTGTTGTATTGCAATCTTTTGAGGCAACAAGGAAGATTGCTTTTGTAGAGTTTGTGTGATCTACGGTGTTCTTCGTCGGACCTTTGTGTGCTTGACATGGTAGGCAAAGCACCACGGGTGTGTCG
>NW_023342452.1:0-209 GCF_001411555.2 Juglans regia | reverse complement strand
AATATTCTATAACAAAAACACATTCTATAAATATCATAAAATTTAAATAAAGACAAGAAATAAAAATATTATCTTACCAAAACTCAACTCTCTCTCACTCTCTAACTCAACTCTCTCTCACTCTCTCTCTCTCTCTCTCTCTCTAACTCTCTCTCTCTCTCTCGTCGAAATCTCTCTCTCTCTCTCTCTCTCTCTCTCTTTCTCTTTCT
>NW_023342451.1:0-209 GCF_001411555.2 Juglans regia | reverse complement strand
AATATTTTATAATAAGAATTAACACTTTATTATATGTTTTTTACATTTAAAAAAAATCGGAAAACCGGACCGGACCGGACCGGAAACCGGTAAAACCGGAAGTATCGGTTTAGGAGGGTAATCGGGGCGTAATCGGTTTTGAAAAATACAAAACCGGTACATACCGGTTCGGTCCTAGATTTTGTCCAAAACCGGACCGGTTACACCCC
>NW_023342450.1:0-209 GCF_001411555.2 Juglans regia | reverse complement strand
AGGATTTCTACATCCTCACCGGGAGGGATCGCATGCAGATCGAGCGGAAGAACGCCTTCAACCAGAACCATCTGCTGCATTTCTTCCGCATGTTGCACCTTATTCTTGCAACAAATGTCGATCCTGTGGCTCATAAAACCACATTTAGTCGGCTTCGGGCACAATTTTTGATACGAGTGGCACGTGGAGATCCTATAGATTTGCCACTG
>NW_023342449.1:0-209 GCF_001411555.2 Juglans regia | reverse complement strand
TCGTGGGGGTTCGATCCTCGTGCATGGCATCCTTGAGGTGTGAGTGTGGCATGGTGTTTGGTGCTTCTTAGCACTAGATTCCTACGCGTGCTCTCGGCCGACGACGGGTTGTTTGCTGGTTTGGCTTGGCTCCCAAGGGGTTGAGACCTCAACAACTGTCCCGATTGTTACTATTTTCTCTTCTCTTATTTCCCATGCCTAGCGGGGCA
>NW_023342448.1:0-209 GCF_001411555.2 Juglans regia | reverse complement strand
ATCATTGTCGATACCTGCCCAGCAGAACGACCTGTGAACATGTAATAACCTTCTGGGTGGGGGTGTAATGCCCCCTCCCAAAAAACGGTTGGGAGGGCACGTTGTGATATGCCCACCGCTCCTCGTGTGTGGTTGGTCAATCTTCTCGTTCCCTTCCCGATCGAACAATGAACCCCGGCGCGGTCTGCGCCAAGGAACTTAAACAAGGA
>NW_023342447.1:0-209 GCF_001411555.2 Juglans regia | reverse complement strand
CTTTTCTTTTCTCTTTCTTTTCTTTTTCCTTATTTCTCCTTCAGTTCTCTTCCCGCGCGCGCCCCAGCTCCCCCTCCCTCTCTCCGTCCGTTTCCTTCTTCACCCCCCAGCGCCTCCTTGAGACGGCGGTGGCCGTCACCGCCCAGCCCGTCAGCTTCCCCAGCCGCCGGCGACCCTACCCCACCAACCTCAGCTCCATTCGCGCCGCC
>NW_023342446.1:0-209 GCF_001411555.2 Juglans regia | reverse complement strand
AACATTTTCATTTTCAGAGTGCGGAAGCAGAACATGTTATTAAAATATCAGAGCGAAGATTTAGAAATAATTTCATTCAAAATATTCTTTGGCATAGCATAAATAATCATCGTCATCATCAAAACATCATATCAGAACAGAGGCCATGTATAACCCCCGTGGTAGGGTTGTGCATCTGCGGATAGCCGAGCAGAACTTAAAACACTCTG
>NW_023342445.1:0-209 GCF_001411555.2 Juglans regia | reverse complement strand
TTATCCTTAAAATTGATACGGATTAAATCCTCAACCTATCACTGAAACATCGAGCTAAAAGCAATAATCTTTCGAATTAGATCAACATCCTCAATCCTCAGAAAGTACACGAACTAGATAATTCCCTTCAGTCTCCAAAGAAATTATCCTAAAAAAAAATTCTCATATCAGTAACTCAACTCTCATCAATCCTATTTTAATTCAGTCCT
>NW_023342444.1:0-209 GCF_001411555.2 Juglans regia | reverse complement strand
ATCGCATTTCGCTACGTTCTTCATCGATGCGAGAGCCGAGATATCCGTTGCCGAGAGTCGTTATGTATCATGGTAAAGATGTCACCAACAACGCGCACACCGTATCCGGGGCGCCCGTGGTTACTCCTTGTTTAAGTTCCTTGGCGCAGACCGCGCCGGGGTTCATTGTTCGATCGGGAAGGGAACGAGAAGATTGACCAACCACACAC
>NW_023342443.1:0-209 GCF_001411555.2 Juglans regia | reverse complement strand
TCCACTCCCGAGTGGTCCTTCTTGTCAATTTATCTCGCAAGGCGGAGAAAACAAAAACGAGGGGTGCAACACGAGGACTTCCCAGGAGGTCACCCATCCTAGTAGTACTCTCGCCCAAGCACGCTTAACTGCGGAGTTCTGATGGGATCCGGTGCATTAGTGCTGGTATGATCGCACCCATCAAACTAAATACTTAAAATTCAAATAAT
>NW_023342442.1:0-257 GCF_001411555.2 Juglans regia | reverse complement strand
AGGGCGAGATTTCCCGAAAAATCCACTCCCGAGTGGTCCTTCTTGTCAATTTATCTCGCAAGGCGGAAAAAACAAAAACGAGGGGTGCAACACGAGGACTTCCCAGGAGGTCACCCATCCTAGTACTACTCTCGCTCAAGCACGCTTAACTGCGGAGTTCTGATGGGATCCGGTGCATTAGTGCTGGTATGATCGCACCCATCAAACTAATTACTTAAAATTCATATAATCCTTGAGCGACATACTAGCGTCCTTCC
>NW_023342441.1:0-209 GCF_001411555.2 Juglans regia | reverse complement strand
TTTTTCCGCCTTGCGAGATAAATTGACAAGAAGGACCACTCGGGAGTGGATTTTTAGGAAAATCGCGCCCTGCCCATCGCGTAGCGATGGGTTTGGATCAGATCCCCGTTTGGATTGGGATCGGAAGGACGCTAGTATGTCGCTCTAGGATTATTTGAATTTTAAGTAATTAGTTTGATGGGTGCGATCATACCAGCACTAATGCACCG
>NW_023342440.1:0-209 GCF_001411555.2 Juglans regia | reverse complement strand
GTAGATCACACAAACTCTACAAAAGCAATCTTCCTTGTTGCCTCAAAAGATTGCAATACAACACTCACAACATGGCCCCCCAATGTTGCCACCCGACGTGCATGGACGGGGGCGAACACTTGTCTCGTGCTTTTGGACAATTGAAACCACCCAAATTGGTTTCCTAAATTCATTCCAATACATCTTGGATGTGTTCCAAGCATCACCTA
>NW_023342437.1:0-209 GCF_001411555.2 Juglans regia | reverse complement strand
AACACGTGGACAACTTCAGAGTCCAGCCAGCACCCAAAGATGAGCACCGACAAGGACAAGGGGCAACGAGAGGGACAAATTCCATCTTTGTAGGTATGCAACACCGGAACCCTTCGGTAGCCCAACATGCTATTCACACGAGGAGCAAAAATGAGGAGGAGCACGCCTAACAGTTCGATGCACAAGCACGGAGCCTGTCAAGACATACA
>NW_023342435.1:0-209 GCF_001411555.2 Juglans regia | reverse complement strand
AAGAGCATTTAGAGCCAAATCCCAACCGGCAGGAGGAAACATCAAATGTCCGAGGAAACATAAAGGCCTTTTTTATCGAAATACTTTGAATTTGGACGAGATTTGTTGCAGGCATGCTTAGAAAAATCATATCTTGAAGTAGGAGCAAGCCTCACAATTTTTCGACATCGGGATTTTTTTATTTAATTTTTTTGATTAAATAAATCCGA
>NW_023342434.1:0-209 GCF_001411555.2 Juglans regia | reverse complement strand
CAGACCGCGCCGGGGTTCATTGTTCGATCGGGAAGGGAACGAGAAGATTGACCAACCACACACGAGGAGCGGTGGGCATATCTCAACGTGCCCTCCCAACCGTTGTTTGGGAGGGGGCATTACACCCCCACCCAGAAGGTTATTACATGTTCACAGGTCGTTCTGCTGGGCAGGTATCGACAATGATCCTTCCGCAGGTTCACCTACGG
>NW_023342432.1:0-209 GCF_001411555.2 Juglans regia | reverse complement strand
CATGTCTGTCATCTTATGTTCATGTCATGTTATGCTACGTCAGGACTTTTGTCTTTTATGTCACGATCATGTTACGTCACGTTACGAAATGTCATGTATGCCAGCTAAGTTATTAATGTCAATCACGACCCTAAGCGCTAGGATGGGGTAATATCCTAGTGGAACTCCTTTGTTCACGCTGGAGTGTCTAAATAGGTGTGAAATTCCCT
>NW_023342431.1:0-250 GCF_001411555.2 Juglans regia | reverse complement strand
GATCTGATCCAAACCCATAGCTACGCGATGGGCAGGGCGAGATTTTCTCAAAAATCCACCCCCGAGTGGTCCTTCTTGTCAATTTATCTCGCAAGGCGGAGAAAACAAATACGAGGGGTGCAACACGAGGACTTCCCAGGAGGTCACCCATCCTAGTACTACTCTCGCCCAAGCACGCTTAACTGCGGAGTTCTGATGGGATCCGGTGCATTAGTGCTGGTATGATCGCACCCATCAAACTAATTACTTA
>NW_023342430.1:0-209 GCF_001411555.2 Juglans regia | reverse complement strand
GCTTGCGGTGTATCTGTTTAAGTGTGATTGGTGGGATTTAAGCAATCCTCGTACTGGAGTCCGTGATGATGAATATTTTTTGAGTGTTAATACATCAAAAAAATAGTATGAAGATGATCCTTTTATTTTGGCTTCTCAAGCATCTCAAATATTCTACTTAGATGACCCGAAGTTAGGAAATCAATGGCGAGTAGTTCAAAAATATTCTC
>NW_023342428.1:0-209 GCF_001411555.2 Juglans regia | reverse complement strand
CGGCAACGTCGCGAGAAGTCCACTGAACCTTATCATTTAGAGGAAGGAGAAGTCGTAACAAGGTTTCCGTAGGTGAACCTGCGGAAGGATCATTGTCGATACCTTCCCAGCAGAACGACCTGTGAACATGTAATAACCTTCTGGGTGGGGGTGTAATGCCCCCTCCCAAAAAACGGTTGGGAGGGCACGTTGAGATATGCCCACCGCTC
>NW_023342427.1:0-209 GCF_001411555.2 Juglans regia | reverse complement strand
GTTAGGGTTAGCGAATCTAAAAAGATTCCGATTCCGCCCGTGGCCGCGGGTTGTGGAATCCATACATAAGGAAGACAATACTGGGTGCACTACCAGCATGCACGTCCTGGCAATGCAATATGCCCATAACATAGGTACCGTTTTCATATCATAACATAGGCCGTTACATATTTTATCAAATCATACTTGCATACTTGTCATTTCATAGA
>NW_023342426.1:0-209 GCF_001411555.2 Juglans regia | reverse complement strand
ATGGCTTTGATATTTTTATTGGAAGATCCTAAGCATCTTATATACATGTTAGAATGTTATTTTGAAGATATTTGATGTTAGTTTCAAACATATGAAATTTTATGGAAGGAGATATTCGGTTAGGCCAAAGTGATGATGTTCTTGGCTAAATTTATGTTTTGGTCGATGTTTACCCATGTGATCTTGAGTTTGAAGCTTGGATCTGTTTT
>NW_023342425.1:0-209 GCF_001411555.2 Juglans regia | reverse complement strand
ACCACCGTCCTGCTGTCTTAATCGACCAACACCCTTTGTGGGTTCTAGGTTAGCGCGCAGTTGGGCACCGTAACCCGGCTTCCGGTTCATCCCGCATCGCCAGTGCTGCTTACCAAAAATGGCCCACTTGGAGCTCTCGATTCCTTGGCACGACTCAACAAAGCAGCCGTGCCGTCCTACCTATTTAAAGTTTGAGAATAGGTCGAGGG
>NW_023342424.1:0-209 GCF_001411555.2 Juglans regia | reverse complement strand
AGCACTAATGCACCGGATCCCATTAGAACTCCGCAGTTAACCGTGCTTGGTTGAGAGCAGTACTAGGATGGGTGACCTCCTCGGAAGTCCTCGTGTTGCACCCCACGTTTTTGTTTTTTCCGCCTTGCAAGAGGAATTGACAAGAAGGACCACTCGGGAGTGGATTTTTCGAAAATCGCGCCCTGCCCATCGCGTAGCCATGGGTTTCG
>NW_023342423.1:0-209 GCF_001411555.2 Juglans regia | reverse complement strand
CTTTATGTTTCCTCGGACATTTGATGTTTCCTCCTGCCGGTTGGGATTTGGCTCTAAATGCTCTTTAGGGGGGGCATGCAAGCCCCAACATGGTCAGCCAGGAGCGCTGACCATGCCGCCCCCCTCACATGGGCATGCCCCTGGCGCCCATGGAAAGGGCGTGTGCCACGCCCCCCATGCCACCGGCGGGGGGGTATCGTCTCCACCGC
>NW_023342422.1:0-251 GCF_001411555.2 Juglans regia | reverse complement strand
ATCAACAAGCCCATGCGTGGCACTAGGTGCCACCAAATCCGTCCCTAAAGCACAAGCTTGTTGCTAGAAAGCAATCGAGAATGTAGGAATCACCCCCACGAAAACGAGCCCAAAAAACGGTCGTCGGGACATGGTCGGCCGGCGGCGGCCCCCGCCACAACCACCGCCGGCGGCGGTGGAGACGATACCCCCCCGCCGGTGGCATGGGGGGCGCGGCACACGCCCTTTCCATGGGCGCCAGGGGCATGCCC
>NW_023342421.1:0-209 GCF_001411555.2 Juglans regia | reverse complement strand
GTCGAGCCTGCCCCGCTAGGCATGGGAAATAAGAGAAGAGAAAATAGTAACAATCGGGACAGTTGTTGAGGTCTCAACCCCTTGGGAGCCAAGCCAAACCAGCACACAACCCATCGTCGGCCGAGAGCACGCGTAGGAATCTAGTGCTAAGAAGCACCAAACACCATGCCACACTCACACCTCAAGGATGCCATGCACGAGGATCGAAC
>NW_023342420.1:0-209 GCF_001411555.2 Juglans regia | reverse complement strand
TTTAATCAAAAAAATTAAATAAAAAAATCCCGATGTCGAAAAATTGTGAGGCTTGCTCCTACTTCAAGATATGATTTTTCTAAGCATGCCTGCAAAAAATCTCGGCCAAATTCAAAGTATTTCGATAAAAAAGGCCTTTATGTTTCCTCGGACATTTGATGTTTCCTCCTGCCGGTTGGGATTTGGCTCTAAATGCTCTTTAGGGGGGG
>NW_023342419.1:0-209 GCF_001411555.2 Juglans regia | reverse complement strand
TTCTCTCTCTCTCTCTCTCTCTCTGATCACTATATCCCTCGTTTTTTATAGTGCCCTGCCGCCACTCTAAGCTGCGCTGCTGTCTACATCCACCAAGTGCCGTTCTGATCCGCTGTCGCAAGGTTCCCTCACGGTAAGCTTGGTTCCGTCGCACGGTATTATGTTTTTAATCTCAAAAACAGTTTTTGCAAGTTCAACTTGGCCATGCA
>NW_023342415.1:0-209 GCF_001411555.2 Juglans regia | reverse complement strand
CTCGTGCATGGCATCCTTGAGGTGTGAGTGTGGCATGGTGTTTGGTGCTTCTTAGCACTAGATTCCTACGCGTGCTCTCGGCCGACGATGGGTTGTTTGCTGGTATGGCTTGGCTCCCAAGGGGTTGAGACCTCAACAACTGTCCCGATTGTTACTATTTTCTCTTCTCTTATTTCCCATGCCTAGCGGGGCAGGCTCGACACCACACA
>NW_023342413.1:0-290 GCF_001411555.2 Juglans regia | reverse complement strand
GCCGGCCGACCATGTCCCGACGACCGTTTTTTGGGCTCGTTTTCGTGGGGGTGATTCCTACATTCTCGATTGCTTTCTAGCAACAAGCTTGTGCTTTAGGGACGGATTTGGTGGCACCTAGTGCCACGCATGGGCTTGTTGATGGGGGCACTCGGTCGTGCTAGGGGCTTTCTCACGTTGGCTAGCCCTCGTGTGCTCTAGTCTACCCCATGGCGGTTGGGCCTATTTGTTTGGATGCCTCCTTTGCAACATGCTTGTGCACGGCGGATGGTGTTATGGCACCCAGTGCT
>NW_023342412.1:0-209 GCF_001411555.2 Juglans regia | reverse complement strand
AATATTACATGACAAGAAATACATGTAACAGATGGCATACTTAACTTAACATGACATACTTGCAGTGTATAGCATGTATAGCAATACGTGACAGAATATCTTGTCTAACAGATGAATAATTCATGACAGAATAAATTCTGTGTAATAGATAAATATGAAATGACTTGGCATGGCACATATGATAACATGCATACATACAATTTAGTTCC
>NW_023342411.1:0-209 GCF_001411555.2 Juglans regia | reverse complement strand
ACGTATTGCTATACATGCTATACATTGCAAGTATGTCATGTTAAGTTAAGTATGCCATCTGTTACATGTATTTCTTGTCATGTAATATTCATTGTCACATGTTATGCCACGTTAAGAAATGTTGTCTGTTATATGGTATGTCATGTTACGAAATGTTGCATGTTACATGTATGACATGTTATGAAATGTTCTCTGTTACATTTATGTCT
>NW_023342410.1:0-209 GCF_001411555.2 Juglans regia | reverse complement strand
TTCGAAATCATCCTTAAAAAAATAGTCACAAACACATTATCATTTATAATATTCTAAATTTAAGTAAAGTATAGGAATTTATTCTACTAAATCAATATTTTAAATATTACCAAACAACGCTTCTTGATAAGCTCTTTAACATCTTGGGAGACTTTCTTCCATGAAGTCGTTGCCAAAGGTGCGTAAGTTCGTGTAAGAGCACCCACATG
>NW_023342409.1:0-209 GCF_001411555.2 Juglans regia | reverse complement strand
TTGGATCTTCTTTAGGACACATTTTTAAACCATGTGATGTGTTAGTTTGAAGATCACATGTCTTTAAGCCATGGATCAAGAGATTGATCATAGTTAGTTGGGAATATCAGTTTCTGTTTTGGACTAAGTTTAAAACCAAAAACTCCAAGTGTTGTTTTGTATTTTTTGGTGAGTTTTGTTTGATGTTTTAAAGCATGTTTGATCTTAGG
>NW_023342408.1:0-209 GCF_001411555.2 Juglans regia | reverse complement strand
CTCGGGGCGTGGACCGATGCGGATTGCGGCGGCGGCCCAAGCCCGGGTTGTAGTCATGCCCGTGGAGACGTCGTTGCCGCGATCGTGGAGGGCAGCACGCGCCGGAAGGCGTGCTTCGGCATCTGCGTGCTCCTGGCATCGGCCTGTGGGCACCCCATTCGGCCCGTCTTGAAACACGGACCAAGGAGTCTGACATGTGTGCGAGTCAA
>NW_023342407.1:0-209 GCF_001411555.2 Juglans regia | reverse complement strand
ATGCGAGATTGTATGAAGAGGCATGCGAAGGACAAGGAGGAGATGAGAAAGATGTTTATTACCACTGGCCAGAGAGTGTCTTTTACGACTGACACATGGACTTCCATACAGAACGTCTGCTACATGTATATCACAGCACACTACATTGACAGTGAGTGGATTTTGCATAAAAAAATTATTGGTTTTAAAGAAATTGTGGATCATAAAGG
>NW_023342406.1:0-209 GCF_001411555.2 Juglans regia | reverse complement strand
GGTCTAAACCCAGCTCACGTTCCCTATTGGTGGGTGAACAATCCAACACTTGGTGAATTCTGCTTCACAATGATAGGAAGAGCCGACATCGAAGGATCAAAAAGGAACGTCGCTATGAACGCTTGGCTGCCACAAGCCAGTTATCCCTGTGGTAACTTTTCTGACACCTCTGGCTTCAAATTCCGAAGGTCCAAAGGATCGATAGGCCA
>NW_023342405.1:0-209 GCF_001411555.2 Juglans regia | reverse complement strand
TGGGGGGCCATGTTGTGAGTGTTGTATTGCAATCTTTTGAGGCAACAAGGAAGATTGCTTTTGTAGAGTTTGTGTGATCTACGGTGTTCTTCGTCGGACCTTTGCGTGCTTGACATGGTAGGCAAAGCACCACGGGTGTGTCGCGGCGTGCCTTGGGGCAAGCCATGGGCCAAGCCATGGGGAGCCATGGGGCTTGCCACGGGGCTGTC
>NW_023342404.1:0-209 GCF_001411555.2 Juglans regia | reverse complement strand
AGGGTTAGGGTTACTGTAGCCGAGTTACTGTAGCTCGGCACTGTAGCCGCGGCACTGTTCATCCAGGGGTACTTTTGGAAGATGGGGGTTTATTTTGGCTAGGGGTTCATTAGGTTTTCCTTTAAATACTCTATGTAGCCTCATTTTAATCAGATTATGAAGTTTATGAAATTTGATGAATTTATTCATTGTGAGTTGAGTTTTACTCC
>NW_023342403.1:0-220 GCF_001411555.2 Juglans regia | reverse complement strand
CCCGGTGCCCACGGGCGCTGCCTTGCCAGCCCCATGGCTTGCCTCGGTGGCCCCCATGGCATGCCCCATGGCATGCACAGCGAGGTTCGCACGGTGCCCACGGGCCATGCCTGGACAGCCCCATGGCTTTCCTTGACAGCCCCATGGCATGCACAGCGAGGTTAGCACGGTGCCCACGGGCCATGCCTTGGCAGCCCGATGGCTTGCCTTGGCAGCCCCA
>NW_023342402.1:0-57010 GCF_001411555.2 Juglans regia | reverse complement strand
ATGGTTATATCAAGTGTTAGTTTACACACTTGTTAATTTGTAGGGCTTCTTTATTTTTAGTAACTAAAGCTATTCTCTTATTATGCTGATGATTTACTCACTAATTACTCAAACGTAGGCCCCTCTAATTAAGGTCCAATTTGCTTATATACCACATTTGACATTTTGTGTACATAATAATAATGGTGGCGAAAAGCAGAAATTTCGTGGGAAACGATTTGGGGTCCAAATTTTACTAGTTTCCAAACAGAAATTAATATAATTTAAAAGGACTCGGCCCCCCATGCTTTGAAGGTCATGATAGTGAATCACACAATGACGAGAGAAGCTTTTAGCTGCTTTCAATGATGCTCTGCTTGTCCGCACCTACCATTTTACCCCACACATGATACTTTTTTTTGAATCATAAGTCATTTCCATTCAATTAATCCAGAGGAAAACAAGAGGGAAGAACCCCCAAGGTTACAATATCATCATGGATGGAAAGAGCATCTTTTGCTAACAAGTGAGCCATAGTATTGCCATTTCTCCTAACATGAGAAACCTCCCACTTGGCAAAATTTTGAAGAATCAGTTTTGCCTCACTAACATACATACTTACACTATTACAACCTTCTTTATCACTTCTCAGTATATTGATGACTTGCAAAGAGTCGCCTTCAACAACAACTTGGGATAGACCAAGTTCCACTCCAAACTGAACAGCTTTGAGAGCTCCAAAGGCCTTTGCTAGAAGTGGATTGGGGAAGAGGAGTTTATTAGTTTTCTTGGTAGCAATGGTATAACCAAGGCTGTCCCTAACAGCTACTCCCACTCCAATTACACCATTTGCTTTGTCTACTGCACTGTCCCAATTTAGCTTGATCCAGTTTGATGGAGGAGCCTGCCAATCCTCCACTTGTGTATTAGTTTGCCCTCGACCCAATCTTGATTCCTCTTCAATCAACAGATCCAATGTTCCTCTCGCTTCCCTCACTACAGCATTCGGGTGTGCAAAGGTGCCTTCAAAGAGGAATTTGTTTCTTCTCCACCATATCTTCCTAGCCACTACTGCAAACTCTTGGATGATTCGACTGTCCATAGCCTGAAGTAAGTCTTCTAGAAGTTGGATCATAGTCACGTGAGGTTGATGACATTTTTGTAAGCTTTTTGAGCATTGGCTCCAAACATCTTTAGCTGATTCACATCTCCATAGTGCATGAGCTGAATCTTCTGCCTCCAAGTAACAGATTGGGCAGAGAGGGTTCTCAACTAATCTCCTCTTATAAAGATTTGAATTAGTTGGAAGGGCCTCGAGGCATGATCTCCATAGGAGTACCCCAGGTTGCACTTTTAATTGCCATAGCTGTTTCCAGACTGCTGTGAATGAGGAACTACTTGAGGCTTGACTTGATTGGAAGTGAGTTCTCTCTATCTCCTTGTGGTACGCACTTCTAACTGAAAAACTGTCATCTTTTGTGCCTTGCCATAATAGCTTATCTTTGCTGTTAAGAAAGCTGATGGGAGTTTTAAGGATAATCCCAGCTTCTCTTTGATTAAAAAGCTGTCTCACCATAGTACTCCTCCATTGCTTGGTGTGAGGGTCAATTAGACTAGAGACAATTGCATTAATTCCCAACCCACTAACATTGCTTTGAACTCTACTGGGAATTGGATAGAGGATCCATTTATCCTTCTAGACTTTCACTTGACTCCCATTGCCTATTCTCCAATAGGACCCTGCTTCAATCAATGATCTTGCTGATAGAAAGCTTCTCCATATATATGAGGGTCTCGCACCTAGTTTTGCTTCTAGAAAAGTGGATTTAGGAAAGTACTTGGCCTTCATTACCTGAGCAGCCAAAGAGTTTGGATGTTGGATTAGTCTCCAACATTGTTTTGCTAGCATAGCTATGTTAAAGGCCTCAAAGTTTCTAAATCACATCCCCCCTTCAGCTTTTGCTTTTCCCATCCTCTTCCAAGATATCCAGTGAATTTTGTTCTCATTGTTTTGCTGTCCCCACCAAAAGTTGTTAATCACAGTGTTGATATCTTTGAGCAAGGTTTTGGGCAGCTTGAAAACAGCCATTGTGTATGTTGGAAGTGCCTGAAGCACAGCTTTGATGAAGACCTCCTTCCTAGCTTGTGACAGTAATTTCACTCTGTGATTGCTGATTTTTTATCTAATATTGTCTAGGATGCCTTTAAAAGTCATGTACTTGAGCCTTCCCACCACTGAAGGCAATCCCAAATATTTTTCATAAGTCGAGCTATGTCTCAACCCTGCAATGGACAAAATATATTGCTGTGTGATCCTTGCTGTGTTCTTACTGAAAATTATAGAAGTTTTCTCCAGGTTGAGCCTTTGACCCGAGCATGATTCATACTTTCTCAGCAGTCCAAAAAGTCTGCCCCATTCTATGGCATTTGCCTTGCAAAATAGGAGACAATCATCAGCAAAAAATAGATGTGAAATTCTTATTTGGCCTCTAGCAATAGGTACCCCATGTATCCAACCCTCACCTTCAGCTTTTTTCAGAAGACAACTAAGGGCCTCAGCACACATAACAAAAAGATAAGGTGATAGGGGATCACCTTTTCTTACCCCTCTAGAAGGATAAAAAGGTTCTTGAGGTTTTCCATTAACTAGAAGGGCATATGATACTGTTTCAATGCAATTCATCACTAAGTCTATCCATTTATTACAGAAACCCATTCTGCACATCACAGCTTTGATGAAGCTCCACTCTAGCCTATCGTAGGCTTTAATCATATCGAGTTTCAGAGCCATATACCCCTCTTTGCCTGTCATTTTAGATTTCATCGTATGCAAGGCTTCAAAAGCCACTATTACATTGTTAGTGATGAGTCTATTTGGTACAAAAGCAGACTGGGAATTGGAAATGATGAGAGGCAAGATTGATTTAAGTCTGTTTGCTATCATTTTAGAAATGATCTTATACATTACATTGCACAGGGAGATGGGTCTGAATTCAGTGACTTTGGTGGGGTTTTTTTTCTTGGGAATTAGAGCAATGAAGGTGTTGTTCACAGCAGAGATGTTACTATTAGAATTCAGCACCTGCAATATGGCTTCACTAACCTGTTTGCCAATGAGGGGCCATTGCTTCTGATTAAAAACAGCAGGAAATCCATCAGGGCCAGGAGAGCTAAGGCCCTCCATTTGAAATAGGGCTTCTTCAATTTCTTGTTGAGTGTAAACCCTTGTGATATTGGCATTCATTTCTTCTGTGACTCGGGGCTCCATAGAATTCAAAACTTCAGGGAAGTCTCCTGGTGAAGATGTTGAGAAAAGGTTTTTATAATAATCTTGGAAGAGGGAACTTATGCTTTCTGTGGTATACACTTCCTGTCCTTCTTCGTTCACTAACTTTTTGATGTTGTTGTTTCTTCTTCTGAATGAGGCACTTTGATGAAAGAATCTGGTATTTCTGTCACCTTCTCTCAACTACTTTTGCTTAGCTCTTTGCTTCCATCTGAGATTATCTTCCTCCAACTGGTTGTTTATAGCCTTCTGAACCTGCTTAACTTGCTCATTAAGGTGGCCCTTGTTCTTTTTTTGAAGGTCATCCAAAAGTGTCATATTCTCTGATAATTGTTGTTTAGAATTACCCTTCATTCTTTTATCCCATTGCAAAAGTTTTTGTTTGCATTTGTTCAGCCCCTCTTTAAGATCATTCACTTTATTCCCTGAGTCTTTGTTGTTTTGCCAGATTTCCTCCATCAGGTGTTGATAACCAGCTCTCATGGCCCAATGTGCTTCAAAACGAAATAGTCTATCCCTTTAGGTCCTATGATCCTGGCTCCCCTCAAACCTGACTAGCAGTGGGCAATGGTCTGAACACAAGGTAGAAAGGGTGCTAACACTTGAACTTGGGTAGCTCTCACTCCAATTGGAATTGCAAAAAGCTCTGTCCAATCTTTCTTTGGTAAAGGCTCCACCACTTCTTCCATTATTCCATGTGAATTTGTTTCCTATAAAGTCCATATCACATAGACCACAAGCATCAACCGCAGCTCTAAAGTCTTCAATCTAAGCTTTAGGTCTTAAGGCTCCTCCCCATTTTTCATTAAAGTTGAATATTTCATTAAAATCCCCAACACACACCCACCCTATTGGACTTCCTGGATTAATAGCTTGGAGAAGCTGCCAACTTTCCTTCCTTCTACTAGTATTGGGATTGCCATAAAAACCAGTCAATAACCACTCCTTTCCCCCCCTCAGCCCCCTTCACCATAAGAGAGATATGGTGTTGAGTGTAAGTGTGCACTACGGCTTCCACTTCATCTCTCCAAAGGAATGCAAGACCACCCCTCATACCTTTACAGTCAATTACAAAGCTATTATCTAACTTAAGACTTTTCTTGAGGCTTTCAATTCTGATTCTTCTGCACTTTGTTTCCATAAGGAACACAAATGCTGGGGACTTTTTAAGCACCAGAAGGTGCAATTCATGAACTGTCTGGGGGTTCCCAAGCCCCCGACAGTTCCAACTGAGGCAACTCATTTGTCTTGGTGGAGGCTGTGGAGTCTTGGTGGGGCTGTTCCACAGCCTCCACCATTTCAAGTTGAGGATAAACCAGTTTGTCATCTTTTTCAGTTTTAATTTTTTTTGTTAAGAGCTGATCCACACTAGCTAGTGGGGGACTTCTGTTTCTTTTGTTACCTGTATGGAAGGCTGGTGCAGACCCCTTAACCAATGAGCCTCTCCCTATGCATATGTCTCGTGCCCTCCTCTTCCAGCTGGCAGTTTTCTTGACTTGATCAAGTACTTTAACTTGGTTGGAGACATACTGGTTAAAGTCCTGAACCTGTTGCAAAAGGTCAGTCGAGGTTTCTGTGCTCTTTGAAGTTCTTCTGTCAGAGTTGAAGTCACATCTAGTCTCTTTAGAAACAGTCTTTCCCTTACTTAATCCTGACTCCACCACTCCCAACATCTCCCTATTCTCCGCGTCTTGGCCTAAGGGTGCGGTATTTGGATGTTTTAGTATTCCAATTGCTCTGTCTTCAGTTTGAGACTTTGACTTTGGCATGTCCCCTAGTACCTGCTCCTTTCCTTTCCCGTCACCTTTTCCCTTGATAGTATCAGTTTCCTTTGAAAGCTCCTGACACCTTTCCATGAAATCTGCTTTACCACTGTTGTCTTCATCCTTGACCTCCTTCCCCTTCCACCATGACCATGGTTCAGACTTGGGTGAATGATCAGGACTTTCACCATATTTCTTGAATAGCAGCTCGTTCTCCCTTACTATAGGTACCCTTAACCATGCCCCATATTGACTCTGCCCTTCCCTGCCCTCTTGGTTTGAGCATGAGTTCTTAACATGTCTGATCACTCCACATTTGAAGCAGAGGGAAGGCAGTCTCTCATACCTGAAATACACCCATGTTTTCTTCCCATCAACTTTAATAAACAGACCCCTTAGGAGAGTTTTGGTGATATCAAGTTCCACCCTTATTCTCAAGAATTTGCCCCATCCAATGCCTCTTTCATCTACATTGACTTTGATAAACCTTCCCAAGCTGTTTCCTATCTGGATTCCAACCTCTTGATTCATGCAGTCGAATGGCAGGTTGTAGGCTTGTATCCAGAATTCCTCTTTGCTGAAACTTACTTCATTAATGGACATTGACCCGTTGAAAGGTTGAATACATAAAAGCCATCTATCAAATGACCACGGCCTGCCATTGATCACCCTGTCCAAATCCTTTTTACTTTGGAACTCAATCAGATACTTATTAGACCCAACTTCTGAAAACTGGAGCCAGCTATCACATTTCCATATTTTTGACATAGTACTCTTGAAAGCTTCCCTGTTGATGAATTTCTCTGCCACTATCATAACCAGTAGGCAGAAGTGGTTTGTTCTCATAGTAGATATTGTTGGTTGGAGTTTTAGAGCAACTCCTTCTTTTTCTTCCTCTGTGAGACTTATCTCTCCCACTGCTTTGACATTTCCTCCTCCATGCTCATCACACTCAGACCAGCACAAGCTAGCCTCAGACTCACTCTATCTAGAGAGAGAGAAAACTCACTCCCAAGTGAAACTTGTAAGACCCAGCATTGCCAGACCCCTTTGAACTGGTGCGTTACTTTGAGCCTAAAATGTTTTGGCAGTATATTTTATTTTATTTATTTTACTTTCTTTTAGTTGATTAGAGACCCGAAGCTTTAGATGAAAGCAATACATTAATCTCGTTCAGAGCCTAGCCGTGAGATCGCGCGGGTCCAGACTTCATCGCACGGCGTCCAGCTAGTTCTATTTCATGCACGTCCATCCTTTCCTTTTTAATTAGGTTTGTTCTACTTTCTACTTATAGTTATGTATAAGTTTAAGTCTTCTCAACCCTAGTTCATGTGCCGCAGCCCTCATTTCACGCCTCAGCACATTAGAACCGTGGCCATTGCACCCGTCCCTACCCTTAAGGCTCCAAACCGCAAGCCTCTTTCAGCAGCCCAGCTACCCGCACAGCCATGCCAAGGCGTTTTTCTCCGCCGAACGCTGTCCACGCACACGGAACGACAACCACACAAAGTCCACCTCTCAAGCCGGGCGCCACCACCCTCTCCGTGTAAACCTTACCTCGGTTGCACCACCGAAAGGCAGAGCACCAGCCCAGCCAACGAATCGCCACCTTCCCCCGGACCTAGCCCACGCGGAAGCTCAGCCTGTAGCCACCTCCCAACGCCTCCATAGCCTCCATTGCTAGCCCCGAAAATCCTCTGTTTTAGTTGTCTAAAACAGAGCAGCGTCCAAGCCGCTGCAGTCGCACTCCTTCGTGAGCTCCTCCGCGCCGTGCCCCACAGATACTGCCGGCGAGGACTCCCCATCACACTGGTCCACCGCACGCTGCCTCAGTTTTCCCTCGGTAAGCTGGTGCACTTCCGGTTGAGGTCCTTCCCTTTCGGTCTCTCCCCCGTTCTCTCACTGTCCCACTCTCTCTCTCGGTTTCAGGTCTCTCTCCCTCTCTTCCTGTGCGACGCCGTCGAGGATATCACCACCGTCTCAACCCTGTTTCCGTCGCACCCCCACCGTGCCACTGTCTCAGCTTTTCGTGAGTGAGCTTCTGCCGTTACTCCCATTTGAGCCTCTGCATGTTCATGTTTTTACTTAGTTACTGTCTTAGTTGTTGTTGTTCTTACTTAAAAAGGAAACTGGAAGTGTCTGACTCTCGGGTGACTTGTAGTGTTTTACCCTTTTCACCTTTTTGTTTAGAACATAAATGGTTTTTGTTTATATATTCTTGCAAATCAGAACATGGGCCGCACGTGTTTCTCATAGAAAATTTTGCATGAGTTTATCTTGTTAAGTTAGTATTTTTAAGAGAAATATTTTATTTTTGAATGGTTATTAAGTAGATACTGATAAATATTTTTGGAATGGTCAATAAGCACAAAATATTATTTTGAATCCTTTTAAAAAGAATATATATATATTCGTTATTATTTAAACAAAAGTAAGAGTTTCTACTTATAATGGTTTTAACATAGTTATGTATTTAGTATTAGAAATTATAGTAAGATCTCATTCGTAAATAAGTTAGAATTAAATGTTTAGTCGAAGTCGGATATTGATGAGTTTAGAAAGTGATGTTGAGAATAATGAGAATTGTGAAATTGAGGAATTAAAAATGGACTATTTTATAAGTTGTAGGCTTGAATATCAAAATACGAGATTGATTGGAGACTTATGGAAATTTACGTGATTATCTTATAGGTGACGATTAATTTTGGTTCGGCATTATTGAGGAAATTTTGAAAAGCTGAAAAGTCCAAGCAAGCGGGGTTCCTATGCTAGAATTGCATAAAAAAAAATGAACTGAGGTTGGTTTGTAAAAATGTGCATGTTGTTTTAAAAATAAAAAGTGAAAAACAACCTCATTATATGTTTTGCATTTCCTCATGAGATACATATGAAAGAGAAAAGAAATGTTTTTTTTTTTACATGAAATGTGTAGACATGAGTAATATTTGACATGTTTCTGAAATATGCAAAAGAGCGAATATGATATCATTGAAATTTTATGCATGTGATATGAAATGATTTGGATCTGTTTTTGATCAAATAGAAATGATATGAATATGTTTCGCACGTGTTTTGATATGATATGGATATGATAAAACTTTGGCATACTTATCTGTTCTGAATATGGTTCTGATATGATGATACTGTTCACGTGATATGGTTGGTACCACCATGATATGATATGAGTGCACCCACTTTGGAAACAAAGTGGTCTTTTTACGTGTTCTTTCCTGTGTGCACACTCGGGGCTCCGAGATTGAAAAAGGGGAAGTTCACCACATGATACTGCCTGGTTTGGCCACTGGGGATAGCACAACCCTACCACGGGGGTTAAACATGGTATATGATATGATATGATAAGATGAATATGTTCAGTTATGTTATGCCAAAGTGTTTTTGAATATGAAATGGATCCTCAAATATGAATCGTTGACTTGAGTATGAAATGTTTGAAAAGTCGCTCTGATTTTCTGATAACATGTTTTCTGAGATCTGCATATAAAAATAAAGCGTTTTGTTTCTGCATATTGAACTTTCTGAAAAGGCTCATGTTTACATGCTAGTATATGTTCTCTGCTTACTGAGTTGTTGATAACTCACCCCCCTTATCTTCAAATATTTTCAGATGATATTGATTTCCCAGCTGGGGGTCAGGAATAGAATTGAAGCTGGCTAGATATGGATGGAAGGATTGGGTACTTTAGAGTACCATTGTTAGTAGATGGATTTAACTTGAGTATTTGAAGTACTTTATGTTGCTTGGACCTATTGAGACCTAAAGATGTATTGTTATATTTTTGAGGTTATTGGGAGATTGTGGACCCCTTTTGGTTTATGTTTTGTAATGATAACTTATTGAGTTTTATTATGGTTATTTGGAAAAATATGAGTTGTGTGCTAATCATGAAGTCCTTGGAGTTTTAAGTGCTTGGAGAGACAGGTTTGTTAGTGACAGGTAGTAATTCTCCGGCCCTTCCGGGTGCGGGGCGTTACACCATACGTCAACGACTGCTTCCCACACATGATACTTGAGCAACAAACCAAGTGGAGTTGATAGAAAATGAAGTGGTCGTATATCCTTTTTGAGGACATCATGAAAGTTTTGGCCATGCTCATATTGGTGGGAAACATCAATGATGGCTCAAGAAATTACAATTAAAATTCCGCTCGGATCTTTTTCATTACTCGTAGTCAGAACAGCTAGTCGGAAAAAGAATTCCTGAAGAGTGGAGAAGTGAAAGCTTGCGGGATGGAAGGGGAAGAGGAAGATGGTGAATCCATGAAAGGGAGGAAGGAGAACGGTGTGGTGGAGAAGGATGGGTCAGATACGAATTTGGGCAAAGATTCTGGGTGGGGCTAAGAGGGTATAGAAGATCTTAGAACAAGTTACATGGAGAAGGGGCCTGAAAGAAGGGAGGAAGGGCGGGCAGATGAAGATCAATTGATGGGCTGGGTGGTAGTCAAACCCAGTAAGGAGATCCAAGTGGCCCATGGGTCGTGTACTGAAAGGATACCAACACCTGTGTTGACAAACAGAGAGGAAACTGAAGGGGATGAAGAAAGGGAAGGAAACCACAGCAGGAAAAGGTTTGGTGGACAACGAGAATGTCAACAAAGGCAAGTGGAAACGCAGAGAATGGGAGAAAGGTATAGCCACACAAATGATTTAACAAATGACTCTCTCCTTGTATCACCTATTCTTTTTTTTCTTTTTTCTTTTTAAGAGGAGTTGGTAGCCACACACATAGCGGTGCCGTCCCAAGTTTATTAATAAGCCCTCACTTATAGTGGAGGATTACCGTGGTAACATCATTACACTTGAAGGTTTACAAGATATAACACTATAAACTAACCCAAAACCAAGTGTCAAAACAAGCCAAAAAAAAAAACATAATAAAACTAGCAAAAACAAATTCTAATAAGCCTAAACAAATAACCAACAAGACTCAGGAAAAAAAAAAAAAAAAAACTAAACAAGCCTGAATAAAGAATTAAATAAATCAAAAACTAATTCAGACATGTAAAAAGAAACCTAACCTATTTCCTTCTCAAATAAGGCAAGCCGCCCTTATCAAGTCTAATAAAACCTCTAGTGTGGCGCCCTCGACCCCCACGTGTTATTTTAGTGGAGTTCGTGACACCGGGATGATGATCACACGGATCACGCACCCCATCGACCAGTGCTCAGAGTGTGTATAACATGCAATAAGTGTACAAAAATAATATACGCAGCGGAGAAATAAAAAGTCTTTCTTTATTCAGTACCAGAATTTGTTTTAAAACATATAACATAACTTTACAAGGATTAAACAGTCATCCGACAGATAAAATAAATACAGAAAATAACATAGGGGAAACAAATCCCATAACACTGAACAGTAACACAGCAAGTCAACCCTCTGGCGGAGCTGATTCCTCGGGTTCATACTCAGGCTCTGCGTCAGATTCTACGGAACCATAAAACGGAACCGTAGGGTAAAACACCACCATGAGATTATGACATCTCAGTACATAATTAACCGAAATAACATTCAAGAGATATAAAAGTAACACGCGTTCCCAAAGGCACATAATTCACAATAATACCAAATATATATATTTATTCCCAAAATACACTTTTTAATCACTTACACCAAAAATCACATTTTGGTCCAATCAAAATTATTAGTCATTAAGCATGCGCCACGGTCTCCCCTAGGGACCATCCGCATGGCCTGGCTCTCTTCGTCACATCACGGGTAACGTCCGTGCATGAGACTTCGTAACAAGTGATGCTCAGTTCCGCGCTTAGCGCGTACGTAGCTGATCATCCTCTAACCTCGCCAGCCAAAGGTCATGGAATCGGTACGGGAGCGTTACCGTCTCGTCCGTTCCCGTTGTCGCCCTGCGACAACTCAGGGGACGTCACATCAGTCTGTTACGCTCCCGAGTGACCAGAGAAGCTCCACCGAGATAATGCCCCATCTCGGCTTGGGGTCGTGAAACACACGCAGCAGTATCAATATCCAACAGACTTCGTGACATCACCGCACAATTTAATAAAACGATAAATACGCTTTTCAACAGTTCATTAAAATATGTATTTAATTAATTAAATTACAAATCCTCAATAACTCCAACGGCCCAAGGCCCATTTTTCCATAACATCGTTTAAAGCCCAACATTTCAACAAATACAATATTTCCAACAAACCAACAAATTTTACAATTAAACAACAGTTGATAAAGCCAATAAATACAGTTTATTTATAAACTTGAGAAATTACACAATATTACTAGAGAAAATTACATACGTGACGAAATGGACAATTGTACAAGCGGCAGCGCAACAATGGTACACGGCAACACTGCCCGACAGCCCACACACTCACGGAAACAACCAACAAAATTTCCTCAATGAGAACAAACACCAAACACGGCCAAAACAACCTCAAGCTTCGGATTACACAAAAAATTTCACAATTTTAAAATCAACTCGCACTCGGAAAGCTTACAAGGTTACTCGATTTCACTCCAAAATTCCACAAACAAAATACTCAATTCGGGATCCCCAAACCATGAGAAGCCGTGGCCTATTTATAGGCCAAATGCGGCGGTTCGCATGGCACCCGTGTCGCACGGAGGAGGAAGGAAATAACGGCAGCATGCCGTGGAGAAAAGGGAGTCTTCTCGCGGACGCGTGGCACGGCAGCACTCACGGAAGCCATGCCCATCGCCACCGAGGAGCTTGCGGATGGAGAAACAACCGCGTGCTGCCACGGGTTGACAGCTAGCTTTCGGGGCGCATGCCGATCGACACGAGAGAGGGAGATGAAGGTGGAGGTGGCTCACGGCTGGGTCCCGTTCGGCAGCAGCTGCGTGCTGCGCGCAGGAAGAAGAAGAAGAAGAAATGAAGAAGGAGAAGAAGAAATGAAGGGGGCGGCGCAGAAGAGAAGAGATGAAGCTAGGGCTTCATCTTGACCCAAACGGCGCCGTTTGGTTTAGTGAGGGCTGGGTTCACGCGGGCTGGGCCGGGCCACGGGCTGGGCTTCAACTAACAACACACACACACACGGCCCAACGAATTAAAACACAAATAATAAGCCCAAAAATAAACACAAGCCCAAAAATAAATAAAAAACCACTACAAAAATAACCTCAATAATAAAAATAACACATATAAAAATAATAATAATAAAAACCCAACATATCAAAATAAATAATAACACACCCAAATAATAAAATACCAAGAGTATAAACAACATAATAACACAAATAAAATAACACTATAACTAATAAAAATGGAGATCTCACATCTAGCCTCCATTGAAAGCTCCAACACAGAAGAATAGATAACATTATTCCCTCTAGCACCCGACTTCACTAGCACATCAGCAACTGCATTCCACTCTCGATAGATGTGTCTACAAGTGAAGCGAACCTAACTAACTTCATGGAGGTTTAGAAGACCCACACCCCCTTCCAAAACTGGTTTATACATCACATCCCACGAACACCATTTCCTCTTTAGCTTTCCTTCCTGAACACTCCAAAAGAAAGTACTCATGAGTCTCTTAATCTTATCCAGCACCGTATTTGGCGTAGGCAAAATAGATAAAGATTGAATCAGGATACCTTACAACACATGTTTGAGCAATAGGAGCCAAGCACCATTTGAAAGCAATTTTGCTTTCCAACCCTATAATCTACTTCGGATTTTATTAACTAAATCATCAAAGTGGTGCGTCAACAATCGCCCATAAATAATAGGAAGCCCCAGGTAAGTGAAAAGTAATTTACCTTCAATAAAGCCTGTTAGGTGCAGTAGCACATGATGCCTTGCCAACATAATTTTATTGGAGAAAATCACCAAAGATTTAGCCTTGTTCACAATCTGACCCAACCAGGCTTCATTATCCTGCAAAATCTTCATAATTGCTCTCATTGACGTTTTTCACTATTAGAAAATATAACAATATCATCCGCATATAGTAAGTGAGATATCACAGGGAAATTCCTTGGATAAAAGAAAGGTTGAATTTTCTCCATTGCAACATGAGATTTTATCAGCCGTGAAAGAATCTCTTCCATAATAATAAATAAGTATTGAGAGATAAGATCACCTTGTCGTAGCCCACGACCACCCTTGAAGAATCCCTTCGGAATGCCATTGAGAACACTAAAGAACCATGGAGTAGAGATACACTGACTTATTAAATCACAGACTGAAATAGAAAACCCAAAGGAAGCCAGTACATGAAGAAGGAAGTCTCAATCAATACTATCATACACTTTTACCATATCAATTTCAAGCACAACATTCCCCCACGAGTTGATTTATTAAGCCCATGAATCAACCATTGAGTCAAGCTAATATTCTCATAAATGCTAGGCCCTGGAATAAAGGCACATTGTCCAAGATAAATAATACGAGCAAGCAAGGGTTAGATATGATTTACAAGGATTTTTTAACATACGTTATAAATAACTAAGCAAAATCTAATTGGCCGGAATTTGTCAAAGCTCCCCAGATTCTCAACTTTTGGAATAAGCACCAAATCGTAAGCAGTGTAAAACTGAGGTAGAACACCCTCTCTAAAAAACTTAGCCACAACATCCGTCATGTCATTGCTGACAAAGTGCAAGCAGCTTCAAAAGAACCCCGAGTTGAAACCATCCGGCCCCGGACAGCTATCCACAGGGATAGAACAAAGCGCTTCATAGACCTCTTGTTGCAAAGGAATACGACACAATCCATGATTTTCCTCATTGGTAATAACAAGATCAACCAAACCAACCAAGGCTGGAAGAGTTGTACCCAAACGAGCTTCCAAGAAATTGGCAAAAAAATCGACTACACCCGCATGGATCTGCTCGGGAGAGGTAAGCAGAGTTCCATCTCCAAGCCTCATCTTCTTAATTAAAAACCTATTCTTCCTACTCGCAGTGCGGAAAAACCCAAAATGCGTCTCACCTTTTTGCAACCACGTCTCCTTCACTCGTTGGGCTAGGCGTGTCTCTTCCCGATCCATCCAAACCGCTAACTTCAATTGTGAAGCCAATAAATCCAACTCCACGTCTGGCGAAAAACATTCTTGCAGACTATTTTCTAACCCCTGGACTCATGCTTCCAGTTCAGCAATATGAACTTGTGTCTTCCCGAACACCTGCTTGTTCCAGACCTTCAGAGCAACTTTTAAATGTTTTAGCTTGCTAGCCAATATGAGAAGACCCGAGCCATTCGCCTCCTCCATCCATACCCAAGAAACAAGACCCATAAAGCCTTCATGCGAAATTGCACATTTGTTGAGATTTAAAGGAAGGGAAACCGTAAGGCTCTGAACTCCTCTCCAAGTTAATAACCATCGGAGCATGGTCTGACGTAGTACGTGACAGGTACTAGAAGCTTGCATCAGAGATAACATCCATGCCAACCACATTTAACAGAATACGATCAAGCTGAGCCCAACTACGAGAAAGATTCTGATGCCCGTTACACCAGGAAAATAAATTCCCATTATATCTTAACTCAGAGATAGTGGAAGTCTTTCGCCTATGATTCGGTGCTTCTCTAATTTGCTATCTTCTTATGTTTTTGCTTCCCCTAACTAAAGATCGTGGAAAAGTGATAGTGGAAGTCTCCAGTAGCCAGTCCAGACCAGGGAAATGCAGCACACATCACTTCACCACGACTTCTAGTCACAATATTACAGTCTATTTTTGCTCTGTATCAAAACTACTTCTAGCAGCTTCCTCTTGTGGGCAATGGGTGGTGGTCATATCATTGGCTCCAAATCCCTCTTTTTTTTTTATTTATGTCTTGTATTATATTTACTGGTTTGAAATGTATGTTGAGGCCTCCTCTCATGTTGATTATTGTACCATATAACTCTCAAATATACCCATAATTTGCTTAGAAAAAAATATACCGGTAATGTTTAGATACAAATCCATGATATACACAATGGGATAATCATACATATAAATATATATATATATATACACACCTCTAATATATTAAATAAATATATATATACACCTCTAATTTATTAATATATTAATCGACCTTAAATATTATCTGTGAGCAAATAGTTCACGGATGCTTTGCCAAGCCAAAAAAATCAAACATTTGAGTTAGATAAATACTTTGTATTATGAAAATGGGTCTCGAATTTGTGTCCCGAATGATTTTTTTTACTTAGTGATTGAGGAAATGTTTTTTAATGATATTGTAAAATTTTTATTTTTTTTTTAAATATTTATGATGATTAAAAAAATACATAAAAATAAAAAATAAAAAAGTGAAATTCACCGTTCAGGATCCTTATCCGGGACCCATTTTCAGTGAACGTAACAATGCTTTTTGAATTATGGAAAATGCTAGATGCCCCGCTGGGGGCTCCCACTGGGCTCTAGTGTTTTTTTATGTGTTTTTTTAGTTTTTTTTATATAGATATTTTTAATAATTTTAAATATTTTAAAAAAATAAAATAAAAAATACAATATTATTAAAAAATACTTCTCAAATCACGAAGTAGAATAAAAATTATTTTTACTTTCTGATTAAGGAAGTGTTTTTTAATGATATTTTAAATTTATTTTATTTTTTAAAAATATTTAAAAGTGTAAAAGAAATTTATATAAAAAATAAATTAAAAAAAGAGTAATTCTACATATAACTGTGAAGTGCGTAAATATCACATAATCGCTTTGAAAAAAAATGAGATCTATTATTAAAAAAATAATTTTTTTATTTGGATCCCATATTTTTTTCATTTTTTTCAAAATAATTATATACTAATTAAATAAATCATAATTATAAATATATTTTCTCTTAAAAACATACACATATAAAAATATATGTTAAGCCAAACGGAACCGTAGCATGATCCTTGAATTATTGGATGCTTCGCCATTAATAAACATCATCCCTGTGCATGGGCAAACATTTCTTGGAAGCTTCGCCATGCCAAAAAGTCAAAAGAAAGACTATCAAACATGATTTGTGCTGACCAAACAAAGGTCTTGTTTGGTTATATAATTTAAGGCTTCGTTTGGTTAGTTAATTATTCTCAATTCATCTCAATTCATTATTACAATTTTTTCAAATTTTAACACAAAATATAATAAACAATTTAACTTTTTCAAATCCCAAAATAATGATAATATTAAAAAATAATATTCTAATAATATTTTATCATCTCAATTCAAGTCAACTCAACTTACTTTAACATCCAAACACAACCTAAATAAAATAAGATGAAATATTTTATTAAAAATTAAATAAAATATAATTTTTTAATATTATATTTATTTTAAAATTTTAAAAAATTGAATTATTTATTATATTTATATG
Organism: Juglans regia; assembly: GCF_001411555.2. NCBI lineage: Eukaryota > Viridiplantae > Streptophyta > Magnoliopsida > Fagales > Juglandaceae > Juglans > Juglans regia. The sequence continues at coordinate 40,648 of NW_023342402.1, read as the reverse complement.
AAAGTTTTAAAAAGTTATTATGATTAGATGAGATGATATGAAATAAAATAAAATGATTGTGTATCCAAACCGAACCTTAGGACTAGTTTAGTCTATTATTATTTATTATTTTATTATTATTTATATTTATTTTTTACTATTCTTTATTATTATTCGTAATTATTTAATATTTTTTTATTACTATTCACATAAGATTTAAAATTACTTCACTAACCCAAATATAATCTTAGTCCATACGGAGGCGTGTAATCTGGGTTGAAAGAATGTGATCGTGCATTTCAGGCATGACCAATGGAACAAAAAGTATTTGAGTGAAATTCATGTTTAATTTTTATGTAGTTATATTTCAAGACTGAGTTATATTGTTATTACGTTATAAATGAGACTGTTATAACTTATGGCTACATCATACATGTTATTTACTTTTTAAACTATTTATATAGTTATATTTATGTAGTTATATCCCGAGCAAAGACGTGGGATAAGCACTCTTTATTCTATAATTTCTATTAGTACTTATCCATCCTCTCTCAAACGTTTATAATTTATTATCCAATTGAAATTAATCGAATTATAGAAATTCGTATCATTATTCTTTTCTATAAAATTTTAAATTTGTATAATTTTCAACTCATGAGTCATGAGCACTTTTAATACTAAATTTCAGGCGGACATAAAACAAATTAAAGATATAATCAAAATTCAGTAACAAAATCAGAACGAATATTTAAATTATTGAAAACTCTTGAATAAACCAAATATTTGTAGATGGTTCACTTTTAAAAAAAATATATATATTGCTCACTATCTGAAACGAAATTGAACAACAAAATTTAAATAATAATAATTTCAGAAATTGAGTTCGGAAAATTTTTTCGGAGTCGGAGCTCCGACCTCCGTTCGGAACTCCCTCCGAACTTCAGTCGGAGTTCCGATCGGAGTTCGGAGCTCCGACCTCCGATCGGAATCGGATTCCGACTACGTTCAGAGTAGGAGTCGGAGGGAAAATTCGGCTCCGACTTTTATCGGAGTCAGAGGTCGGAAATGACAACTCCGACTCCGTCGGAGTCGAAGCCCACCCCAACCAAAAAGTCAAAAGAAAGACTCTCAAACATGATCTGTGCCTGACCATACAAAGGTCTCGTTTAGATATATAATTTAAATAAAATTAAATGAAATATTTTTTTAAATAAAATATTTTGTTAAAAATTAAATAAAATATAATTAAAAAATAATTTTTTAATGTTATATTTATTTTAAAATTTTAAAAAATTAAATTATTTATTATATTTATATAAAAATTTTAAAAGGTTATAATGATTAAATGATATGATATGAAATGAAATAAAATGATTGTATATCCAAACCGAACCTTAGGACTAGTTTAGTCTATTATTATTTATTATTTTATTATTATTTATATTTATTTTTTTGCTATTATTTATTATTATTCATAATTATTTAATATTTTTTTATAATTTTTTTATTATTATTCATATAATATTTGAGATTACTTCACTAATCCGGCTTTGTTTGGAATCACAATTCCTCTCAACTCATCTCAACTCATCATTACAACTTTTTTAAATCTCAACACAAAATATAATAAAGAATTCAATTTTTTCAAATTTTAAAATAATAATAATAAAAATAAATAATATTTTAATAATATTTTATTATCTCAACTCAACTCATTTTAACATTCACACGCAACCTATAATCTTAGTACATATGGAGGCGTGTAATCTGGGTTGAAAGAATGTGATCGTGCATTTCGCATCCAATTTCTGAACAAATAATTAATAGAACGGTGCATTAACAGCTAATTTGTGAGAGATGTACCAATAGTCATTTCACCTCGTCTCTAACAGTACTTACGATTGAATTGACTCCGTCAAACCATGCATCCATTTCTTGTGAACTTCTCTTCAACGCGGCCTTGTTTAATCATTAAATAAAAAAATTATGAGGACCTAAGTGTCGGTCATTCTACCATTTTTCCTCTCACAGTGTCAGTCTTCAACAATCGACATGATGCTCTGTGCATGTGCAAACTTTTCTTGGATGCTTCGCCATGCCAAAAAATGTTTGGACGTAGAAGTGAATTGAGTTGAGTTGAGTTGAGATGATAAAATATTGTTAAAATATTATTTTTTAATATTATTATTATTTTAAAATTTAAAAAAATTAAATTATTTATTATATTTTGTATTGAAATTTAAAAAAATTGTAATGATTAGTTGAGATGAATTGAGATGAGTTTGATAATCAAACTCACCCTAAGAGAAATCTCTCGAATGTACTGCTCCACAATCTTCAAAGACATATTTGAATACGTGAATATTTCAAAATTTTATAAATAATATAATGAAATATTTTGAGTGAATATATTTTTATTGAATTTTGAAAAGTTAGGAAGAAAAAGTTTGAATGAATATCCCATTCGTTGTACTCTAACCCTGAAGTGTCCTAGCCTCTACTATTATTAATTATTATTTCTTTATTATTATTATTTTTTATTATTTTAATATTTTTTATTTTATTATTTTTAACTACTATTTAAAAAATATTTAAAATTATCTCATTATCCAAATCTAACCTAATCTATACGGGTGCGTGTAATCTGGGTTGAAAGGATGTGATCGTGCATTTCGCGTCCAATTTCTGAACAAATAATTAAGTAGGCGTGTATAAAACAGTGCATTAACAGCTAATTTCTTTCCTTCATGTGAATCGTGAATCAGCCTGACAAGGTAATTGGCCGCAATTTCATAAGGGTCGAGTCTATATAATTTCGTAGGATACAAGTTGGCCTATAAACCGGTACCAATTTCATAAGGGTCATTCTACCATTTTTCCTCTCACAATGTCAGTCTTCAACAATCGGCATCATCTCTGTGCATGTGCTAACATTTCTAATCGCCATGTCAAAAAGTCAAGAGAAAGTCTCTAAAAAGTACTCCACGATCTTCAAAGATTCGTTTTTGAATTGGTAAATATTTTAAAATTTTATGAATAATAATCAAATAATTTGAGAGAATATATTTCTATTGAATTTTGAAAAGTTAGGAAGAAAAAATTGAACGAGAGTATTTTTAAAAATAAGTATTGTATTGGTATTTGTAAAAATGAAAAAGTTAAATTAAAAAATTGTTTAAATATTATTTTTTTAATATTATTTTTGTTTTAAAATTTATAAAATTAGTTGTATTGGTTTTGGTATTTGAGTAATGATTAATTAGATAAAAAAATTAAAATTTTAAAATTAAAATTTATTTTATGTTCGACTAATATTTGATAATAAAGTTATAATTTTTTTTTAAAAATTTCAAGAATTTTGAGAATTTTCATAACGGCAAACATAAGTGATAAGTCTATACGAGGGAAAGCGTGTAAACTAGGTTGAAAGAATGTGATCCTGTGATTGTCATTCAATTTATGAACAAAAAAGGTCGTACTTGATCAAACCTGCTACCACTCCCTCCTATCATAAACAGTGTGTCAGGACGCGACCCAGATAGCTGAGGGAGATTGTGGGATGTCAGGTCATGCTCGGTTAGACCAACTACCACCCTCTTGTTGTGGCAAGGTGTTAGGACATGGTCGAGCAGTTCTACGTACCATCGGCAGCACGTCTTTGCGTGCTGGGTTAATTGACACGCATTGAATGCGATGTTTCTTGGGCCTAATGTGCCCTCTATTGGACATGTCCAGTTGCCTACATCCATCGACGATAGTATGCTCTATACCTTATGGCAGAGCTCGGTAGGTCACCAAGTCACGAGGTAAGATCCTTGGCATAGCCGAGCTCGGTGCCAAAACCTTTCTAGATAGGCTTATGGTCGTGGGCTTGATACACGGTCTCTCGGTCTGGACTTCAAGCCCGCTTTGGGTTTACGCCTGAGAGGCCTAGGGTCTCTGTAGCTTGATCTCTTTGGATCTAAGCCCTTCATTAAGATGGATTCTTTTTCATAAAAATCATCTCATCTCATCTCTAAATCTAAACTAACCCTAATTTTCATGAAGGGTACAGGCTCAAGAAAGGGGGAGGAAAGTGTGACTTTTCTTCTTCGCTCCTTCATTGCTTTCATTTTCAATCAAATTCAAAGCTTTCATAGTATTTCCTGGAAATGACACCCAAATGAAACTCAGATGCAAGTGAAATTCAAATAACTTCCTTCAAAGTGAATCCGACCGCGTAGAGGGGTTGTCCATGACGCGTGGTTGACACTCCTGAGAAGAATTCCTTGATGCACGCGTAAAGGGGTTGTGTTTCCGTCGAAGGGAGGGAGGGGTGGGTGCGAGCAAGTATAAACTTTAATTTTGTGAAATATTGAATGGAGGGAGGCCTGACGTGCCCATTATCGAACATGTCCAGTTGCCTACATCCATCGGCGGTAGTCTGCTCTGTATCTTATGATAGGGCTCGGTAGGTCACCAAGTCACGAGGTAAGATCCTTGGCATAGTCGAGCTTGGTGCCAAAACCTTTTTAAATAGGCTTATGGTCGTGAGCTCGGTACACGGTCTCTCAGTCTGGACTTCAAGCCCGCTTTGGGTTTACGTCTAAGAGGCCTAGGGTCTTTATAGCTTGATCTTTTTGGATTTAAGTCCTTCATTCAGAGGGATTATTTTTTATAAAAATTATCTTATTTCATCTCATCACATCTTATCACTAAATCTAAATTAATCTTAAATTTCATGAAAGGTACGGGCTCAAGAAAGTGGGAGGAAAGTGCGACTTTTCTTCTTCGCTCCTTCGTTGCTAACCATACATCTCTCACAATCAACATCATCTTTGTGCACAATAAACATTTCTGGGATGTCTGGCCATGCCAAAAAGTCATTTAAAAAAAAAAAAAAAAAAAAGTACAGATCCTCAACAATCTCTGAGATATGTTTGGATATCTTTTATAAATGGTAGAAAAATATTTTATATAAAATATGTTTAATTAGATTTTTAAAAAAGATGTCATAGATAAAAATGAATAAAATATTTTTTAAAATAAATATTGAATTGAAATTTGTAAAAATAAATAAATAAAGTTAAAAAGTTGTTTATATATAGTTTTTTAATATTATTTTTATTTTAAAATTTATAAAATTTGTATTAATTTTAGTATTTGAGTAATGAAGATTAATTAGGTAATAATTAGTTAAAAATTTCAAATTAAAAGTATTTTATGTGTTTAAATGACGTTTAAGAATAAAATTATGAAAAACTTTACAAATTTAGTTTCATATTTGCCAAACATGGCCGGATTGGTCTATACGAGGGAGGACATCATGTGATCGCGTGATTCTTATCCAATTTCTGAACAAAAGGTAGCTAGGCGTGTATCTGGTACAAGATAGTATTGTTTCTTTGACTGCTGCTGCAAGAGAAAAGTTAAGATGTATGACTCCTGAGTTGTTATATAAAGCTATGAAATTGTTTATAGCTTTGGAATGTTATTGATAGAAATGGTAAGCAAAAGAAAGAATGCGAATGCATTTTCAGAACATTTAAGTCAAATTTACTTTCCTAATTGGATTTATGACCAATTTCATGATGGAAAAGTCATAGAAATAGAAGATGTCACAAGGATGAAAAGCAAATATGTAAGAAAATGATGATATATAGTTGCGTTGTGGAAGCCGAGTGATCGTCCACCAATGAACAAAGTGGTTGAAATGCTTGAAGCCGGAGAAGTTGAAGGAGTACGTACATATAAAACTGTTTGTGACTTTAATTTGGTCTTCTTTCTTTGTGTACTTTTTCTCTTCTTAAGAGTGAAAGATCAAAGAAATGTTTGAGCCGCCCCTGAATATAAAACTGGAAACATAAACTGTTTGGACAGAGCCCCTCCAACAAAATTTAACTTTTAGGACTAAATTTTCGTGTCAAAAGGACTATAAGCTTTTCTAAACGAAATTTGTCAAAATCCATTTAAAAGCGTTGGAACGAATTATTGTTAATTCTTACGTACACGTGGGCGGCCACCAGCTTGGGCACAACGAGCGGCTAAAATAGCTTAACAAACTAATCTAATTAACGACTAGGACGTTCTCTTAACATCAAATTAATGTCCTGCAGTTTCCTGCGTGACATTCAAAATAAAAATATTACTGTAGACCAATTACAAAATTTCATGTGATCAGAAATATCTTGTTTGTCGGGGTATGGATCTTTATAATCTCTGTCGTGAATAGTGGTGGTATTTTCTCTAAAGATTTAGATTTTTAGAAATTTACTGTCTGGACTAGACCATATCAGTCACGAAAGTGTACTGGAAAGATATTAACGATTGTAATTGATTTGTTTTTCAAAAAAAAAAATGTCTTGATTGTGGTACTTTCTAAACTTGTATTTTTTTATGATCAGTAATGCTTGAACAGTTAAAGGTTGTGCAAGTACGGCATATTTTTTAAAAAAATGTTATTTATTATTTAAAAATTAATTAATTTTTATATAAATTTTAAATTTATTCATTTTTTTTAAATACATGATGTTTGCATATTATATAACTACATATATCATTTATATATGCGAAACGATTTGGGGGCGGTGGGTAGTATTTCAAAGTACTTTCTAACTCATGCCACACTTTAAGTTTAAGCCCATGCAATTACCCAGCTTGATTGCCTAGATGATCAAGAACCCGTTATTTTGCAGATACCCAAATCCAGCTTGTGAAAGTTTATCATGGTTGTAGGAAGTTTGTTACGGGAATAATTAACCTGGTGGCTCACTTGAGCTTTTCTTCAAACACTTGTCGTGCTTCCTTTTTAATTCATCACCGTAGCTTCATTTCAACCATTGCATTCCTTGATTACAACCATTCAACACAGCAGCTTCCTACATAGCAGCTTCTAACTTTGGATTTTTTTTTGGAAAAATAATTCCAATTTTGAAATTTTATCTTTTGAATCAGAGTTGATAATTCTCCAGTAATAATCATTTCCATGGCTTTCATCTCTATCTTTCTCAACTCTTCTCTCTCTGTGCCACTATCAGATTGCATTTAGGTAATTTTCTCTGTAAAAAAATCCTGAATTGAAGACTTTTATACCTCATAAATCTCAAAAAAATCTCTGGCAATGAAGAGGTTTCTGGAAAGGGGGATTTTCATGCGAGAATCAACAAAGAGGGAGGAGAGAGTGGTGGAAAAGGTGGCCGTCGTCAGTCATGGCGAAGAGGGGGGGAAAAGACAAAGTGGCGAAAAGGGAGGGGTTTGACGTTTGGGTTCCGTGGGAGAGAATGGAGAGAGACAGCATGTCTGATCTCATTTAGTGGGGATACATGATAAATAAAGTGAGGAGCTACGTGGAACTCACCCATTGGAAGGCTACTATTTGCAGAAAAACAGATTGACCGGTTATAAAATTAACTCTTTCTATATATATATATATATAAAGAATAACTTCACACAGATCAATCCATTTTTTATCATATAATAGAGTCCAATAAAAAGGTGCCACATATGCCATACATGGGTTGGCTTGTCGTATGCATTTCAGAGGATTTTTCTCTTTCTTCTCAATCTGGCCCCTTTCTCTCTCTCTCTCTCTGATTTTCTTCTTGCCCCCTCGCCGCACTAATGCCTCCTCCTCCTCCTCCTGCATCCCCTTTCAATATAAAATATTGAAGTGGTAGTTTTTTATTTGTATCCGTTAAAATCCATCTATAGGATGGTCCTGTCCAAAAAAGAATAGATATATATATATATATATTTTTCTTAAAAAAAATTTATTTGTGACTAATTTTTTTTTTATAAAATGATTATTTTTTATTAAAATAATCTATTTTTATCTTAAATAATTATTTTAATTATACATAATCCATCACAAATATTTATTTTTAAATAATTCAAATATTAACATTGTTAAATTATCAAACTATACGAGAGAAATGATATTGATCAAGAGAAAACGACACGAGACTAATCCTACATCTCTCACAATCGACATCATGTTTGTGCACAATAAACATTTCTGGGATGTTTCACCATGCCAAAAAGTCATAAAGAAAAAAAAAACATAAACAAAAAAAAACTCTCAAAAGTACTTATCCTCAACAATCTCTGAAATATGTTTGGATGTGATTTGTAAATAGTAGAAAAATATTTTATATAAATATGTTAGATTAGATTTTTAAAAATTATGAGACAGAAAATTGAATAAATAACTTTAAAAAGTTGTTTGTATATTATTTTTATTTTAAAATTTGTAAAAGTTGTATTAATTTTAGTATTTGAGTAATGAAGATTAATTAGGTAATAATTAGTTAAAAAATTCAAATTAAAAGTGTTTAAATGACGTTTAAGAATAAAATTATAAAAATTTAGTTTCATATTTGCGAAACATGGCCGGATTGGTCTATACGAGGGAGGGCATCATGTAATTATCTTTATCCGGGTTGGGAGAACTGTGTGATCGCATGATTCATATCCAATTTCTGAACAAAAAGGTTGGCGTGTATAAAACGATTAACAGCTATTTTCTTTTTCTTTTCCGTCTTCATTCGGTAAGTGGCTGCAGCCTGCAATATCATGAGCAGTCGCAATCTATATAATTTCGTAGTCAACAACTTGGCCGACAAGCCACTTTCCACTACCAATAATAATTCATTTGGACTCATCTCTCACAGTAATCACAATTGACTCCGTCAACCCATGCGATTCTCGCTATTTCTTGTGAACATGAACGCGGGCTTTTGTTTACTATTACTCCTCCTCCTCCTGTACCTGAATGTTTGTCTATAGACAGCTAAGGAAACCACGACCTCTAGATCTCCTAATCCTCTCTCTCTTTCTCTGATCTCCCTCTCTGGCTCTCTCTGTTAATTGTTGATGAAAAGATCAGGAATGACATTATTCCGGCCTGCTGGACTCAGGGTCCTTATAACTGTTCTGGTCCTAATCCAGCTTCTTCCTCCAGCTTCTACACTTAAGAATAATCATTCCCACTGTGCTCCTTCTTCTTGTGGCAATATCCCCAACATCAGCTATCCGTTTCGACTAAAAGGGGATCCACCGAACTGCGGAGATCAAAGGTATGAGCTCTCATGTGATGACAACAACAATACGTTGTTATCTTTCGATAATGGTAGTAAATACTACGTAAGGCAAATCAATTACACCGACTACAAAATCCGAATTGTAGACGCAGGTATTCAGGAGGATAATTACTCCTTCATCCCTCGTTATTTTCTAAACAATGGTAATTTCAGTAGGCCTCAGCACTTGGATCCATCTTTCTCAAAAGTTGTGGTTATTGTGAATTGTGGAAAGCCAATGACTCCGACTCATCCTTACAATTTGAGGGTGATTCCAACGAATTGTAATTCTAATACTAAGAATGGATCTTGGTCGTCTTCCAACTCCTCTTTATCTCAATATTCCAAAAGGTACATATATCGTACTTTTTCCTATGGAAGGAATGTGATGTATGTGGAGGAGTCGTGCTTGATAGAGCAAATGTCTATGACAACGTACGGAGAATTTTATGATAATATTTCGTGTACAGACCTTCGTAATTTATTCTCATATGGTTTTGAACTTTCATGGTACCGACTTTATTGTGGAAGCTGCCGATACGATAGTTGCTACTTCCGTGATTACGATAATCAAGTTCATTGCAAAGGTGAGTAATAAATTTGTGATCAGAATATATATTTTAATTTCCATTTCCCATCTGATTAGCACCATTATTGTGATCTCGATATTTCACCACTTAAAGGGATATATATATATATATATATATAAATATATTTGTTGGAGTTCTTCTGATGATGAGCTAGCATTATATATAATGACCTGATTTTTAATTGAAGATTCCAGACGCTAATGTTATACCATTTTTTGTCAAACCATGCAGGCCACCGATTTACTTTCCTTACTTTCTTAGGATATCTATCCGAAGTTATATATGCAGGTGAGTTTTCTATAGAGAAAATATACTGCAATGAATTTCAATGAATAAATTCCCACACTTTTCATTGATAGAGATTGTCCAATATATACAGAGTAATTGACAGACTATTTTGGAAACTAAGTAACGGGAATGCTGAAATTAAGCTACTGTTACAATATACAACTAAGGAAATAAAATCAGTTTTGATACAGAATTTATGACAGAAGATTGAGCTGATCATGTGCTGTTTTTGTGCTGTTTTTCTGCTTGAATGGTTTCCACGCATGCTTCCCTTATACGCCCCCGCAAGATTGTGCTTCCATCGGCAAGACCAATCTTGTTACGTAACCATTCCGTGCGTTGTTTTGACAAAGGCTTTGTTAACAGATCAGCCAATTGATCTTGAGTATGGACATGCTGAACTTGGAGACTCCCTTTTTGCACTAAGTCACGCACAAAGTGAAGGTCGATTTGAATGTGTTTCATGCGCGAGTGATTGACTGGATTAAAACTAAGATGGGTGGCACCAAGATTATCACATAACAGTAGAGGAGGTCCTTTTACTGAAAATGCAAGTTCTTTGAGAAGAGTGGACAGCCACATTGTCTCGGAAGCCGCATTAGCTAATGCCCGGTATTCAGCTTCTGTTGTGGATCGTGCGACAGCTCTTTGTTTCTTGGAGATCCAAGAAATAGGATTGGAGCCCAAGAAGGTAATATAGGCAGAAGTGGATGTGCGATCATCTACATTTCCAGCCCAATCGGCATCGGAATATGTTTTCAAAACAGAAGATGCAGCTTTGTGAATCTGAATACCATAGAAAATGGTTTGTTTTAAGTAACGAAGGAGTCTCTTGGTTGCTGTCCAGTGATTTGTAGTCGGCTTGTGCATGAATTGAGAAAGTTTGTTGACTGCAAATGAGATATCTGGACGAGTGAGAGAGAGATATTGAAGGCTGCCAATGACGCGGCGAAATTCTGAGCTGTCCACAGCAGCAGTACCATCGACCAACTTGAGAGATTGAGTGGTAGAGAGAGGTGTTGAGACATCCTTTGCACCACTCATACTGGTATTGGCTAAAAGCTCACGAACATACTTGTGTTGTGAGAGAAATAACCCAGCCCGAGTAGGAATCACTTCAATCCCCAGAAAAAAATGAAGTGAACCCATATCCTTGAGAGAAAACATGTCACCGAGCTGTTTAATGATGTTGTCTACAAGGATTGAATTATTTCCGGTAATAACAAGATCATCAACATAAACCAGGAAATAACAGAGATTTGAGCCATGGTTGTAAATAAAGAGAGAGGAATCAGCTTTGGAATTATGAAATCCCAGCTGAAGAATAGCACTTTTCAGTGCTGTGTACCAGGCCCGTGGGGCTTGTTTAAGCCCGTAAATAGCCTTTCTCAGACGGCAAACATGGTGAGGTTTGCACAAGTCTTTGAACCCTGGTGGTTGTGTCATAAAAACTGTTTCAGTTAAATCACCATTTAGAAAGGCATTATTGACATCCATTTGTCTCAAATCCCATCCATTCATGACAGCAATAGATAGCACAGCTCTAATAGTTGCTGGTTTAACAACAGGGCTAAAAGTTTCTTTGTAATCAACACCAGGACGTTGATTGTAGCCCTTGGCAACTAGGCGAGCCTTAAATCTGTCCACTGACCCATCGGCTTTTCTTTTTACACGGAAAACCCACTTACAGCCCACTGGTTTACAGTTCAAAGGAGGTAAAACAAGATCCCAAGTCCCATGTTTCATTAAAGCCGTGAGTTCATTGGACATGGCCTCACGCCAGTGAGGTTGCGACACGGCTTGACTCACACTCGTTGGTTCTATGATCTCAGGGAGAGGATATTTGGACACAGTATGGATTTGTTTGGGTTTGAAAATCTGATTCATGGATCTTGTGGTCATGGTATGGGTGCGTTGGGAGGGATTATTGGGTTGAGGATTTATGACATTCGGGTTGGATGAAAAGGGATTTGGTTCTTGAATGGGTTCGACGCAAGCATCAGTGGAGTGTGGCGGCAAGTTTAATGGAGATGCAATCATATTTTCATCTAAGTAAGAATTCGGATCAGTGGAATTGGAATCAATATGATGCAAGGAATTGTGAAAGGAAGAGCTAGAGGGTCCGAAATTACCTGAGGGGGACGCAACAATGGCAGGAGGACCTTCCGGAGGTGACGAGGATGGAGGTGCGCCGGACTCCATTGATGAACTGCCTTCAAGGTGCTGGGTACCGAAAAGGGGAATTAGGGATTGGGAATTTTCTGGGTGTGTTTGGGCTAGCACGGACGACGCGGGTTGAGGGAGTGAGGAGAGGGTCTGAGTCTCGTCAAACAGCACGTGCCTTGAGGAAAAAAATTTTTTTGTGTGAGGTTCAAAGCACTTGTACGCGTTTTGGGTTGGTGAATAGCCAAGGAAAAGACATGCTTTTGATTTTGGCTGCATTTTGTTTGAATTATAGGCCCGGGTGAGAGGATAGCAAATACAACCAAATTTTTTTAATTTTAAATAATTTGGTGTTTGACCAAAAAGGGCTTCAAAAGGAGATTTTCCTTGAAGAAGAGGCATGGGTTGTCGATTTATGAGGTAAGAAGCTGTTTGAAAAGCATAGGGCCAATACGAGAAATCAAGATTTGCATCATGAAGAAGGGTAAGGCCCGTTTCAGCAAGATGTCGATGACGACGTTCAGAGACACCATTTTGTTGTGGGGTATGGGGAGCCGTGGTGTAGTGAGTTATGCCATGAAGCGAGAGATAGGATTTTAAAGCAATAAACTCACCACCATTGTCGGAGTATAAGGTTTTGATTGATTTTTGAAAGCGATTTTCAACAAATTTTTTGAAGTGAGGAAAAATAGTAGAAACACCGGATTTAGTGGCCATTGGATAAAACCAGATATATTTTGTATAATGATCAACAAATATAAGGTAATATCGAGAGCCATCAATTCCGGTATAACTAGCGGGACCCCATACATCGGTGTAAATAAGATCAAGTGGCTCATTACTTTGAAGACTAGTGTCACGAAAAGGTTGTTGATGGGCTTTATTAATAGAACATGAAGAGCATAATGACGACAATTTTTTATTGGATGAAGTAGGAAGAGAAAAATTCTTAACAAGATGATGAACAATTTTAAGAGAGGGATGCCCAAGACGCTTGTGCCATTCATCAATAGAAGTCCGTTCATGCACATTAGCAACTTTTTGTGACGGCACCATTGATTCCGGGAAGGTATAGATGCCATTGTTACATGCCCCTTTTAGTAGAATCGCCCCCGTGATCTTGTCCTTCACAAGAAAATAGAAAGGGTGAAATTCAACAAAGACATTATTTTGTTTAGTGAGGTGATGAACGGAAATTAAATTTTTGCAAAGATTAGGAACACAAAGGGTATCACGCAATATAAAGGTGCGATGGGGAGATTGTAAGGTCAAAGAACCAATGTGTGAGACTGCCAAACCTGAACCATCACCAAGAAGAACTTCATCAGTTCCATCATATTCGGAATGAAGAGATAAATTGGAGAGATCACCCGTAATATTATGAGAGGCAGCCGAATCAAGCAACCAATTTTTATCCTTTCCGTTTGAGGTTGTGGCACAATTGATAGAGACATTCTGAGAATTAAATTGTGGACAGGCTTTGGCAATGTGACCCAACTGATCACAAAGTTGGCATTTGGGCTGGTAACGGCGACTGGAGTTATTGGGCCTGCCAGAATTTGCGTTGGAGCGTCGTCCATCGCGTTGAGTGCCATTACCTGGGCTGGATCCGCGAGGCCCACGAGAGGAATCAGATTTCTTGGAGGACCACGAGGAATTTCCCCCTTGCGCGGACTGCTTCGTCTTCGTGAAATTGGCTGAAGCAACCAGGTGCTGCGTTGCAGCTTCCAAGCGTCTGAGATACGCTTCATGACCCACCAGCAAATCGTGCAGCTCTTCAAAGGCGAGAGAGGATTCTCGGGCTCGGATGGGTGCTGCGATTTCCCGAAAGTCCGGACCTAAGCCATTTAATACATAGAGGGTTAGGTCATCATCCGAAATTGGATGATCAATAATGGCGATTTCATCAGCCAAGGCTTTCACCGCATGGAGGTACTCCGTGATTGATCGATTTCCACGCTGGATTAAGGTGAGTTCCTCCTTTAATTGCATAGCACGAGTGCGTGAGCGACTAGCATATAAATTGTTGAGCTTTTTCCAAGCTTCATGGGAGGTTTTTGCCGTAGCAATGAGTGGGGTGATCGACGGGGCTGTAGAGGCTAGAAGGGCACTTAGGATAAGTTTATCCTGTCGGATCCAATGGATCTTGCGCAGCTCATCAGCGGCGGTGCCAGCTGAAGTGGGGCACTGAAGGTTGCCTTCGACATAATCTAGTAAAGCATAGCCAATAAGGAGTGCTTCAAATTGAGCACGCCATTGAGGAAATGTGGAGGGAGTCAACTTTTCATTGATTTGTGCAGTGATGTTAAGAGCAATGAGAGGTTTTTCTGCTGCGGAAGGAGGTTGGGTATTGAGGTTGAAGTTTGGGTTTTGATCTGAGGAGGAAGACATGGTGGTAACTTGGATCGGTGACTCGTTGGATGGTGGCTCTTCTGATACCATATAGAGAAAATATACTGCAATGAATTTCAATGAATAAATTCCCACACTTTTCATTGATAGAGATTGTCCAATATATACAGAGTAATTGACAGACTATTTTGGAAACTAAGTAACGGGAATGCTGAAATTAAGCTACTGTTACAATATACAACTAAGGAAATAAAATCAGTTTTGATACAGAATTTATGACAGAAGATTGAGCTGATCATGTGCTGTTTTTGTGCTGCTTTTCTGCTTGAATGGTTTCCACGCATGCTTCCCTTATATATATATCTCCATATATAAGATGTTAGATGATGTATAATATACATGGCATTGATTGGTGGTAACACAAGCTGGTACGTATTATTTCCTTGTGCACGTGCATCGGTGATCTCAAACTCTTGGATTAAACCTTTTTTACATCTCAGAAAAAAAACTAACAAAATGAAAGGACAATTTTCAAATTTATTAAGAAACTAGCTAAAAAATTTACTAATTCGTCTAAAAAGGACACTACATTGTGACTGAGCCCTTGCCGTGGAGTACCATGTACGCCACTTGGTTTATTAAAAAAAAATTAAAAATACAAACACAAAAGGGACAAACAAACCTAGAATTCTAGTCAGGTATCTTTGGTAAGTAAAAGTATTTTTCATCTACTTTTCTATTATTCATGACTTTTTATCTACTTTTTATTATTATTTAATATTTTATTATTACTTTTTCATTATTTTTTTATTACTATTCATAAATATTCTCAATACTTCTTAACATTTTTTGTATTTTCAGACGCACAACTTTTGGTTTGAATCTATTTTTGTATTTTCTTTTATTTTTAATAAATTAACCACGTGACACTATGTAATGGTGCCACGTTAAGAGGGTCATTTAAGCTGTGTAAGTTTCAGATTGGGGATTCCTTGGTAGTAACACAAGGTAGCTAGGTGCGTACGTATAACCTTGTGCGCGGGCATATATAAGTGATCCCAAACTGTTGGATCTCTTTTCCATCTCAGAAACAATGAATAAAATAAAAGGACAAATTTCAAATTTATTAAATAAGTAGCTTACCCTCTTCAATGAAAATTGAAGATTACTTCAGCTCTATTTAGATGTTAAGTAGAGTTGACATGAGTTGAGTTTTTTATTAATAGTAATGAGTTTAAATCATGGAATGAGTTTTGAGCCACTTAAGATGAGTTTTTATGTGTTTAGATGTTAAGATGAGTTTAAATGTATTTTTAAAAAATTGAAAAATATTGTCGGTCCCGCGTGTAAAGAGATGTTGAGTTTAAAAAGATTATGAATTTCACATATAAATAGATTTTATATTGAGTAATGTTTAGTAATTTGAAATTTATGCATTTGGATGTTAAACTAGATTTCTATATAAATTTACAGATCACTCGGCCTTATTTCTTTTCTGCAGTACTTGAGGCAGCTTATTATACTGGATACTGGGCCATCGGTAAGAATATTATGGATCTCTCGCATCTATTTCTGTTTCGTCTTGTAACAGATCATTCCTTAAGCGAAGAAACATGAAAATAGTTTAAGCTTGCAGATAAGATAAGATATATGAATGCACTTGCATGCATGCATGCATACATACATATATATATATATATATATTTATATAGAAAATGATTTCTGCAGGCATAAAATGAGCAATCCCAAAGCAATATATTTAGAAAAAAGTTGGCCCCAACTTTAAAAAGTTACTTTCTCATGGCATGCCCAATATTTAGACTTATATCTAAGTTTCTAACATTACTTATATAAATAAAGTATTATATATTTATATAATATACATATATAACTATTGATGTGTTATATATCTCCAGTCACACAAGCTAACATGTCACATTTTAACTGTCTTTTCATTTTGATTAAATTCTCTGCAGTCACTTAAAACATGTCACAATACATATTGCATGTGATTGAGGATAATAAAATAAAATACAAGAAATAGAATTGCTAAAAACATAAATAAATACAAACGAAAGCTTTGAAAGGCCAATTATCACACCCCTGCATCTGGGGTGAACCCTTTAACCTAAAGTCCATAATAATAAGAACTTGAATACAAAAAGTCCTCTAAATTAAATGTTGCAAAAATTATACCATTTATAATAAATTAAATACTCGCAAAAATTTTCTTAACTTAGACAAATCCACTTATATCACTTGACACTTATCTCACATTTCTCTTATAATCCTCACATGCCATCTACTCTAACTGTCACAACCATCAAAGTCAACTGAAAAAAATGGTGGAAATAAAGGGGTGAATCCACCGACTCAATAAGCAACGAAACTATACTAGTGTGTAAACATAAGTCAGGTATATAATGCAGAAACAGAGAGTTCCCAAAAATATAGTTGTAGTTATTTTAGAAGCATTTCTTTACAATAATAATATATTCAAAAGACCTTAGGTACAAGATATTGAAACAACATCTGAAACATAATCAAAGACCATCTTTACCACCATGCCAAGGTTGTGCATATTTGTGATTAGCCAAACAGAACATAAATAATTGTTTTGTCACCAAAATGAGTACGCTCAAAACATAGGCCAAGTTTACCCCATGGAAGGGTTGTGCATTTTGCAGATAACCAAGAAGAACATGCATAAATCAATTTGTCACCGAAGTGATTACACTCAAAACAAAAGCCACTATTTTATCTAGTGGCAGGGCTAGAGACCATTATTACATCTCATGGCATGGCAGGGCAGATGCCACTATTATATCCTATGGCAGAGCCATAAATCAAAACAAAACAAAATCAATTTAACGCCTCAGGGTTTTTAGAAACAATACAATAACATAAATAGTATACCGACTAAATAATATCATGTAAGCAGACCAAAATTTTATATTTTATATACATATTTTATGCAGTAGAGAAATAGAGTACACAAATTGTTCATGTTTACACTAGTCATTACAAATGTTACATTTAAATGCTCAGATACAAAGACTAGTACAGAAAATAAACGATGTTGTTTCATAACAAAATATGTAAGTTTTTCACAAAATCAACTTCAATCAGTTTTAGATAAAATCTAGTATAGAAGCACTGCTTACCTGGACACTTTAGCACAACCCACTTATCTCACAGTAGAATAGAGCCAAAACCAATAAATACCTAAACAAAATTAGTAAAATGTATAAGTTAATAGAATTTAACAAGCACCTCTACAATAAGAAGAAACATGCTAACTCCAAAATTTTCAACCCAACCTAATGACCCAACTTCCACACACGGTCTCATAGCTGGTCAAACCTCCCAATAGAAAAATCCGTTTTCACAATTTGGCAATAACACACCCAACCAATCAAATTTCAAAACCATGTTTTATACCTAACGACTTACAAGTACTCTAATTGAATTCACCAAGACTTCATCTCAACCCGCTAACTTCCATCTCCAAGTCAACAACCAAATCTCATCCATTCTCATTGAAACATTACAACAACCAAACCATTAATCCACCCAGCGACACAAATTAAACTCCACAAAATTCCTAGAATTGTCCAATCACTCCACAAAACAAGTTGGTCACTGTCTTAACATATAAAGAAAGAGAGTGTATTACTGAACCTATGACATTGATCGGCTGGATTTGGTGTGAAGCGGTTGTGCATGTGGTGTTCCAGAGCGGTTGTGCATGTGGTGCAACGACCTCTCCCGGTCACAGTGGCAATATGGTAGCGGCCTGTGGAGCAAGGCCTTGGCAGAGGCTATGCATGACAGGTCGCGACACGAGGAGGAGAAGATAGAGAGCGAAGTGAGAGTGAGAGAGATTAAGAGTGAACCAAGCTCTGTGAGAGAGAGAGAGGAGAGGCATTCGGGGGGTGTTGGAAGTTGTGACAGCGCGTGAGAGCACATGTTTGGCTAGAATGGAGTGGCTTTTGCACCAAAAAATGGACAAGAGTTCAAGGAATCAATCTATGGTGGCAGTTTATGAAAATACGATGACTATACAAGTGGTATAATGCATGAGTGTAAACCAATGAATGTGATTGATGATGAGAATGAGGGTAGCGATCCATTAAATGCTTAGAAAACGCCTTGAGAGCGTGTGGTGAACGGAAAAGATTATCAAATAACATGTTGAGTATGAGATTTATCACAAACGAAGGAGAAATGTTGTTAAAGACACTAAGAAATTGGTGACTCTAATACCATAATAAATAACAAGTTAAAAAGGAATTAACAGAGAACAACTTATATTTCTCGTGTACATAAATATGGCAATATTCTAACAAGTCGGGTCACAATTCAAAAGGAAATTATAACTTGTGCACACATTCAATTAAGAATTTAATTCTTGCCTCGAAATGTAACGGTCCATATATATATACCGCCCCAAAAATACAAGCTCACAAATAATAATCTGCATTCCAAACTAATGAAATCTATGTAGATTTTATGCTCACTAGCTACAGCTAGCACGCTGTTCTGCGTCCGTGTTCTCCACCCATGGTTAGTGATCTCCATCTGAAGTAACGTACCAATATTAATGAAAATATTTATGGCTAAAGTATTTCTTTTAATGAAATAAACTAATGGACAGATTATTAATTATTCTTTCTGGCACTCGATCATTTCAAGAGAAAAAAAATTTGAAATAATATAATATTATTAAAATCACCCTACGCTTTCCAATGTATATAACTCATCATGTATTTAATTAATCGAACATAACTTGTCACCATTTTAGTCGTTTAGAAGTGTTCTACCCTGTCTAGTACTGATTCCTCTTTGCTGCATAATTGAAAGAACTCAAATTCTAGCCAAGGAAAAAAAAGATTGAAGAAGAAAAAACTCAAAGTTCTTCTGTCAGCCGTGCCTCTCGCAAGATTTTCTTCTTCATTCAACCATGTTTCATTTCAAATTCATGCGTTGAAGTATCTTTATTAGTTATAGGCATTTTTTTTATTAGATTTTAGTCTGTTGTGAGTACTCTTTTTATTTGAAGTCACAGCTAGCCCCATTTTTATTTTTTTTTAATTCTGATTTTATAGTTTACCAACGCCATATGTAGCCCATTATCGGTTCAATCTTTTACCCTATTATTAGCCCTTTGTTGGCTTTGACCTATTATCAATGGCCATTGTTGATCTATCTTCAGGTTTGATGTTTCGGCTACCAATCACTTCATTACCAACGTTATTTTCTTCATCATCTCATCGATGATCAATTAACGAATATGAAGAAGACATGTTTCAAATGTCAAACTAAGTATTTTAATGAATATAAATAATTAAATATAAATCTTCTTATCAGATTAACCTTTTAAAATATACAAATAGTGATTTCATATGGTATTAGAGCTTAAATAAGATGCATGATTGTACGTACTATAATTTATCCTTTTAATCTTTTCCTATTTTAATTCCCTCCTATGTTACACGTTCCTCTATTGCCCAATTCCGATTAATTAGTAGTACCATTATTGAGCTTCTCTGGGTTAATGTTGAACTTATCTTTAAGATCATGAAACTTAATTATTGGTGAATATCCGACACAATATCACATTATGGCGGCATGGTCTGATTGTTAATTGTTGATTAATTTCAGATGCTGAAGTACTGACTTTTTTCTTCTTCTTTTGTCAAACCAGATCGGTTCATTCCAAACACAGAACATGATTCAACATTTTTTGGTGAGTTTTTATATATCAGAAAGATATGAGATGTATAATATATAATTGGATGAATTTTGCTTGGTGGATCTCAAATGATGAATGCATGTTTGCACATTAATTCTTTTACTTAAATTCTTGTCTAAATTTTAATAGAGATTAATATTTTTTATAACAACTTTTGCAGTTGTAATAGAAGTAATAATTGGACTACTACTCGGTAAGAATCTTTATCTCTCACTTTTTATCTCTTTTAATTGTTTCAGTAAATCGTTCCTTAAACTACGAAATTAACAAGAAAATAGTTAGAAATAATATTAAATTGAAATTAAACAGAAATAGTATTGTTCCTAACCACAAGAATTTAAAAGGGTGTTAGGCACTCCAGATTAAATATAACACAATGGTGACAACAGGTAGAGTACTAGAACTGCAATTATAGGATCCCTTTCTTATAATTACTTTTGTGATTTCCTTTCCAGAATGGCGTGGGCCTTTTAGCGTGTTAGGCACTCCATTTGTGATTGCATTTTTGATATATAAATGGCGAAGGAGGCACTTATCCATGTACAACGGTGTTGAAGAATTTCTACAAAGCCAAAATAACTTCATGCCAATAAGTTACTCCTACTCAGAAATTAAGAAGATGACCAAAGGTTTTAGGGAAAAATTGGGTGAAGGAGGATATGGCACAGTATTTAAAGGAACACTTCGGAGTGGATGTCTTGTGGCAGTAAAAATGTTAGGCCAGTCAAAAACAGATGGGCAAGATTTTATCAATGAGGTGGCAACTATTGGAAGGATTCATCATATTAATGTGGTGCAACTCATTGGTTATTGCGTTCATGGATCAAAGCGTGCTCTTGTATATGACTTCATGCCCAAAGGATCTCTCAATAAATATATTTTTTCATCGGAGGAAAGTTTCTTCATAGACAATGAGAAAACATATAATATTGCTCTGGGAGTGGCTCGTGGGATTGAGTATTTACATCGAGGATGTGACATGCAGATTTTGCATTTCGATATCAAACCTCACAACATCCTTCTTGACGAGAATTTTACCCCTAAGGTTTCTGACTTTGGCTTAGCAAAATTGTATTCGATAGAAGACAATACTATTTGTTTGACTGCCGCAAGAGGGACATTGGGATACATGGCTCCTGAATTATTCTACAAAAACATTGGAGGTATTTCATACAAGGCTGATGTTTATAGTTTTGGAATGCTATTGATGGAAATGGTTGGCAAAAGAAAGAACATAAATGCTTTTGCAGAACATTCAAGCCAGATTTACTTTCCTTCCTGGGTGTATGATCAATTCAATTATGGAAAAGATATTGAAATAGAATCCTGTGCCACTGAAGAGGAAAAAGAGATTGTTAAGAAGATGATCATTGTCGCATTATGGTGTATACAAACGAATCCTAGTAATCGTCCTTCTATGAACAAAGTTATAGAAATGCTTGAAGGAAAAGTTGAGCACTTACAAATACCTTCTAGGCCTCCCTTATCATCACCAGAGAGAGTGATCAATGATGGTGAAGATAATTCAAGTGAAGATTGGCTGTCAAGTCAAACTTTGCCATCAACTTCTTAAAAGAAAAGCTATCATCCAAGTCTTGACAGGCATGTGGACAACTGTACTCTTCTCCTATTTGGTTTCTGTTTTTATAATTGAGTTTTATTTGAGAAAGTTATGATGCTATTCTTCAGTTTGTATCAGACATTTTTTCCCCACTTTGGTATATTGGATTGTACTATATTTGGCACTCAATAGCATTTTAACCAATAAAGACACTATTTCGAACATCATATATCCATATCCTGAAACTCCGTGATAATTACTCGAATTGATGGCACAACATCGTGGTATCCAAAACAGAGCAATTTTATATACTGGAGAGAAATGTCGTAACGTCCCATTTTAGATTTTTTTATCATTTCCAGCTACATTTATTATGTGGTATATTGTAAGTAAATTCGATCGTATGCCTACTGTGTATCAAAACAAAAGTGAGAATTGAGTTCTGCAAAGTCAAAAAATAAAGCACTCCAATTCACTAATCTGTCTTGCTGCCCAATTACATGGTTTAAATCAGTTCGAACCTCATTTATAGATCAAAATTATTTACTCATAGCAATCGACAGCAATCCGATTATTGAGATTGATCAACAACATTTTGCTAAAGATCAAGTACTACTCACAGATTTTTTAAACAATTTTATAAATGTTATGACCCTCAACACCTGCTCAATCTTCAGGTAGCTAGTTTGGTGAGTACTCTTTATAGACAAACCCATGAAGCAGCTGGTAATTATTTTGTCTCATTAAATTGTATATTGTGAAACCCACAACCCTTTAATAATTATCTCTTCTTTCCCTGTAAATAATGTTAAGTGTGTTGAAAGACTATCAGCTTTAATAGGTCGTATTTTGAACTAGGAATTCTGTGGCATAAAGTAACAATACTTCTTGCCCAGATCAAGTGCACTCTTCCAAGTGAACTAGGAGCCCGAGCCTTTACGCAGTCGAACTCATTAATGAGCCTCTGGCACCAGGAGCATCTCTAGACTGCCTAAACAAGCACTACAAGGCTGGTCAAGATGCAGTCCGCAAGCACTCTTCCAAGGCTTATGTGGTTCTGTCTAACCAGCTAGGACCAGGTGACCCGAGAGAGCTCTTCCCTCTAGCTAGAGGCTTAATGGGATCTGTTATAGATGTCCACTATTACAACCTTTTCTCCAGTAACGAACATTGATTTTTTTTTTTTTTGTAGGTATGACGTCCAAATGTCTCCCATGCATACTCCCCAACGTACAAAACCATATTCCTTATTAGGATGCCATGTTTTCTTGGTCTAAAAACACTTGGTTAATGTTGTTAAGTTACAGGTGAATGGGTAGCCGAGTGGCAAGTTATATGAGCATCAAAAGAGGAATACCAAAGATTTGCCAAGGCCCAACTTGATGTTTATCGACAAGCAACATTTGGGTGGGCTTACTGGCTGTACCCTTAGAAACGTGAACAACCATTGGAGTTTGGAGTGGATGATCAGGAATGGTTATATCAACCGTTAGTTTACACAGTTGTTAATTTGTAGGGCTTCTTTATTTTTAGTAACTAAAGCTATTCTCCTATTATGCTGATCATTTACTCACTAATTACTCAAAAGTACGTAGGCCCCTCTAATTAAGGTCCAATTTGCTTACTGCATTTGACATTTATTGTACATAATAATAATGGTGGCGGAAAGCAGAAATTTCGTGAGAAACGATTTGGGGTCCAAATTTTACTAGTTTCCAAACAGAAATTAATATAATTTAAAAGGGCCCGGCCCCCCTTGCTTTGAAGTTCATGATAGTGAATCACACAATGACGAGAGAAGCTTTTAGCTGCTTTCAATGATGCGCTTGTTGTCCGCACCTACCATAAATTTACCCCACACATGATACTTGAGCAACAAACCAAGTGGAGTTGATAGAAAATGAAGTGGTCGTATATCCTTTTTGAGGACATCATTAAAGTTTTGGCCATGCTCATATTGGTGGGAAACATCAATGATTGCTCAAGAAATTACAATTAAAATTCCTCTCTGATCTTTTTCATTACTCGTCATTGACATAATGAGATCGCAACTTAAACCAAACTTGCCATATTTTATTTACTTTACTCCATTATTTCCTTTTTTTTTATAGGGTTTCTTTTCAAGGCCAAGTTCCATATTGAAGACTTTACTCTTCACATCATCAGAAGCATTTAGCTGGAAAAACTGACAAATAATGATATAGCCTTTTGGTGCAATAAGTGCCAGTGTGTTCATCTTTCTCTGAGTATATATATATTGTATTAATCGATCAAAAGAACAAATGCAAACCGAGGTCTTAGAGCGGGAACATCTGCAACAAAAACCAGAGCATCTTGTAATTTTCTCCACTTTAACATTGCACACGTACAAATCCTGGAGACAGCCAAACATATTTGCAGAATCTTCAACATATATATAAGATATACAGACCCGAAGGAATTCAAAAGATCAGCCTAGCAAAGTACAGATTATCATTCCTGAATTTCAGGCCTGTATAAGTTTGGATCATATATGTTTCCAGCATGCATGAGAGAAAACCAGCAACCATCCTCCTAAAAAATTGAAGATCAGATGCATAGAAATTAGTATTTTATATCCATCTTAAAATCAGACCCAATAGTGTGTAAGCATTGAAGATATTGTTATGCTAGCTTCTTCAACAAAATATATTATAACATGCTTGGCTTGCTAAATGGGTGCCCAAATATCAACAAATTAAGGTGACAGCCAGATATTTTGGTTGTGATTAGTAGGTGCATATACACACACACACCTGGCTTGGTCTCACGGGTCCTTGTAGGAGAAGCAACTTGTATATATCTGCAATTCTGAATGTGAATGTGTAGCTAGCTAGCTGGGTATTCGAAGCTCCTAAGCAACCACTTTGCTTAACGTTTTCTCGGCAAATTATTGAGAAGAAACAACTTGCACCCATATATAATAGACATCTCATCTTCAAGCTGTAAGCCTGTTCACATGCCTAGATTCCAAAGTCTAAGGTAAGGCCTTATTTGGTTTCTCATATAATTAATACAATTTTTTTAAATTTTTACATAAAATATATTAATGAACAATTCAAATTTTTAAAATTTTACATTAAAAATAATATAAAAAAATAATATTCTAATAATATTTTATTTAATTTTTAACTTTTATCATCTCATATATGTAAACAAACGAAAATGAAGTGTTAAACTTAGAGGTCCTAGTCATGAGTAGGCCTCATAACTTTGAAGTGGTTGCTATTTAGTCGTCATTATCGAGCTGGATCAATTAGGAGAGCACCATATAGCTATTAATATTAATTATTCTCGGTTTTTAATAATATTTTATTTAATTTTTAATTTTTATCGTTTTATCTGTATAACTAAATAAAAATAAAATGATAAACTTAAAGGTCCTAGTCATGAGTAGGCCTGATAACTTTGAAGTGATTGCTATTTAGTCGTCATTATTGAGCTGGATCAATTAGGGGAGCACCATGTAGCCATTAATATTAATTAAAACCCCCCACAAAATAAAAATAAAAATAATGATTATGTAGATGCTTTCAATATATTAGTAAGGCGCGCTGAGTAGGTGTTTAGTCTTAGAGAATGAAATGAGATAAAAAAAAATTTAGGGATAATAGTGAAATAGTTTTTTAATAATAGTAAAATATTTTGAGTTATGATGGTTTAAGGAGTTTTGAGAAATGTGAGGAAAAAATGAAATAAAAATATTATAAAATTAAAATAATGTTAGAATATAATTTTTTATTTAGAGTTTGAAAAAATTAAATTATTTTTTACATTTTGGAAATTTTGTAATAATTAAATAATGATTAGATAAAAAGTTAAAAATTTAAAATTGAAAAGTGTATGTTTGAATGATGTTTAGATGTTGAGATAAAACAATCCGGCCCGAGTGTTTTGGCCTCTGGTCTCACCATGACTAGTTTTTTCACTTATTTCTTTCTCTCCTACCTATCCCCTTTGGTGCTAATTATGTTACTTATTTCTAGCAAGTTTCTAATTCTTTATTTGGTTTTATAAGAGACTTCAAAACTTAGATTTGGGCCATTCAGCCATCATTTTCCATTTTAGTTTTTATTATATTTTTCAATGTATATTACTAATGTTTGAGATCATGTTCCTTGGGGATTTTCTCCCTCATCATTTCTACTGGCAACTGCCTTTGTAATTAATAAAAATTTATTAAAAAAAAGAAAAAGAAATTAGGATGATTAACAAATGAACACCTCATGATAGTGATGGGTGATTCTTTATTTTCCACTTTCGGTGTCTCTTTAATTTTGCCTTTCATAGACAAACAGAGAAACAAAGATCAGTGAACTTTATGTAAGAATATTATATAATGCTATAACCTTATTTTGTAGGGCTAGAATGCATTAGGACGCTAATTAGCTGATGAATGAATGTATTGAACCATATCTAATGAAAAGTAATCCCCAATGGATATGAATTCCATGATTAAAGCTACTCACAATTATGCTTACAAAATCTTTTGGAATCACGCAAATTTGCATATATTCCCTTCTAATTCGATTCCTATATCTGTTCCAATATGTACGTTCTCATCTTGTCTCTTTATCTTTAAATTTGTACTTAAATACATCGCTTACAGTACTTGAATTAAAACATACATAAAAAAGTTCAAAAATATTAATACTTTTTATACTACTAATGCCATAAGATTCTATATCAATAATATAAGTAAGATTAGATACAGTCTTATGGTGTATAAGTCTCGGACACTCTATTCAAAAGAAAATAAAATTTATTATTAAAAAAATAAAATCTATAAATTTTAAAATAATAATAATATTTTATTCAACTTTCATCTGATTATTTTTACTATCTAAATTTAATTAACCTTGAAATTAAATGACCGGTCAATAGTCAATACCGAATCACTGATAGTGAAACAAAAGTGAACAGAAAATCAAGAGAGCAGCCGTTAAAGTCTAAAGTACTGGTGAGAACTTCATGCGAGGGACCACTACTTTTAGCCGACATTGATATTGAGAAATTTATATGGGGTGTCTTTTGCTCTTGATCTTGTTAAATCTGTCTCTACATTAATATCGCTGATACATAATCAAATGATCTAGTGTCGACGAGTAGGTTAAAATCATGTGTTGTCCAAACATGTTTTTAAAAACAATTTATTTAGCATTAATTAATTAATTAATTAAGAAAATTAATTTAAAAAATCAATTAATTATAAAACCAGTTTCAACAGTAAGATCAGTACTTGAACCTTGTAAGATGATCACAAGTGTTGTACTTTGAAAAATCTTTTTTTAATCATATTTTTTCATCTGAAAATTTCGAAAATTCCAAACAGGTTGGAGTGCAAGTGGGCAGACCAGGCCGCTGGAACCCACTATGTATATAAATGATTGAGGCAGACAGTGCAACCTGAGAACGACCCATCATACAGCCAATCAAGTGGCGGTCGGTCTACAACCCTTGTCTTCGACCTTAAATTGGCTGCAAATGCGTCTCCTGATCGTGAATAAATAATACTTTTATTTTTTTTTTAATTTTTTTTTTTTACATATTGGTGAATTTATACGAAGACCAACTACAATTTCCACTAGAGCTGACAAATGAGTTCGATACAAACGATAAAAATATTATATTCTCATTAATAATATTATTATTCATTTATTTTTGTTCGGGAGAGGTCAAAATCATTGATTTGTTTTTAAACTACAATATGCATGTCATTTTCCTCACAATATGACATTTTAGATCTAGAATATGATATTCTCACGTGAAAACTCATTTTTATTTTTAATGAGTGTTGAAATAAATAAAGTTTAAGATGCAGTTTAGATAATGAAATGAAATAATTTTAAATAAATATTTAATAAAATATTATTTTTTAATATGAATAGACTCAATACTTTTCGATTGATGTTTCCCGTGAGAGAAATTGATCAAAACTTCGACATTTGTGCATAATTGTTTTCTATATATTGAGTCAAAAATTACTTAACTTGATTTGCAACTTGCAACTGAGATTTAAATTAAAAATAAATAAAAAGAAATGACTAGAAAAAAAATGAAAAATTGCCACATTGTCAAATTGATGCACGAAATGCGGTAGATTTTGCAGACTGTTTATTCAGTGACGTGGCAACATTTGGGTGGCCTATAACACTCACTTCAAAGTGACCCCTGCCATTGGAGCTCTGAAAGTATCCAAAGCTCCCATTTACCCATTAAATGTAAGATTGTAAATATATAGCAATAAAGAACTGGAGGAATGACGTGGAGTGACTTTTAATCATATGCAAAATCGAGCATCAGCGGGAAATCAACGGTCCATATTCACTCCTGGGTCTCTGGCTCTTCTTTTATCTCTCGCACCACCCATTTGGACCTTCCACTCTCCTTCTCTCTCTCACTCTCTCTCGTCTTGTTTCAACATTGCTGAGTTTTGCAGAGGAGAAGATGTTGCTGGGGAAGAGGCAACGCCACCCTGTGAAAAGGACGACGAGCATGACGGAGATGACCTTTGATCTAAACACGACCAGCGTCGGCGCTGCTGCTGCTGCTGCACAGTCCGATCCTCAGAACCCCTTCAATCTCCAGAGACAGCCCGGTCATGATGGGCTAGATCACCAGCGGTTCCTGGCGGCCACAGTCTCACCCAGAAACTTTAGGCGCAATTCGGCCGAGTTTGTCGAGACCACCTCGGCTCACTTCTTAAGGTCTTGCTCCCTCTGCAAGCGCCGCTTGGTCCCTGGTCGCGACATCTACATGTATAGGTATTCTCTCTCCCCGCTCCTCTCTTTTGGGTTATTAGTGTCTGCGTATTTTGCTACTTGGATATTTTTCATTTTTCTTCAATCTTTTCTTCTTTTGTTTTTTCTTTTTCGACGCGCGCGTAATCCCATATCGATTGGAGACTGCTAGCTTACTGTACGTATTTATACGTTAGAGAGGAATCATATTTCGTATGATGTATGTTATCAGACAGCTTGGAATTCAATATTCGATCCTTAAATGGGATTGAGTTTCTGTTTAAAGACGGTTTGTTCCATAATTTTCCGGGATTTTCTGTTGATAAAATTTCATAACGATCTCTCATGTGGAAGTTACAGTTTTTATGTTCCAAATTATTCGGAGTCTACGTTTGATATACCACAAAAGCTTCAAAAGTCCTAAACTTGTTCATCTATAATTAGCTTGAAAAACTTCTGGAAGATCATGCTAATATATAGATACCTTTTATGTTTGTTTATAGGGGTGACAGTGCTTTCTGCAGTCTGGAGTGCCGGCAGCAACAGATGAATCAAGATGAGAGAATGGAAAATTGTTCATTGGTTTCCAAGATAGAAGCAGCAGCGCCGTCCATTCCCGCACGTCCCCAAGTGATCTCCACCAAAGGCGAGACCGTCGCCGCTTTGTAGCTCCGCCGGTCGACCCTTCACAACCCTTGTTCCTGCTGATATACAGCATATGATATTGCATATACGTATAAGCTAGCTAGAACTAGAAATATTAATTATATGTTGCGAGAGAGTAAGAGCAGGGGTTGCAGATATCTTTTTTTGTGCGATTTGGAAAGGGGTTGGGTGGTTTTCAGATTTTGGATTGAAGCAGTTACTTTTATGTGGATACAGACGTACGTACGCATACATGAACAAGAAGTACTGATCTGTACGTGGACTGTAATTCTTCATATAGTTTAGTTTCTGCCCAGCCCTCCTGTGTTTTGCCTTTTGTAGTAATGGAAGAAATCTGCATATTTTACAAGTTCCAGTCTCTTTTTTACGTGAATGATGCTTACTTTTGGTGAGAAAATCAATATCCATCGAAGCACGAGTGGAATGGCACTGGTTTCCAAGAGATTCCCGTCGTTTTTCCTTCTAGGTTATCTGGTTTCTCATTAATTAAATGGCCAACAAAAAAGATTAAAAGAAAGGAAAACAAGCAAGTAGAAATATATATATATATATATATAATAAATATGTTTATAAAATACACGAAAAAGTCTAATGTCTTATGTATCATAAATAAAGCAATTAACGAGAAGAAAACTTGGGAGAGGTAAGAAGATTCTGCTAGCGGCCATGGGAGGAATTAATGGTGAGGGGGTTGGGGAAGGAATCTGAGGCCGAGTCAGCTTTGCATGGAATGGGACCCACTTCGCACCATGCAAGTGAAAGAAATGGAAAGATATTCATTTGGATGGGACTGCGGGTAGTCAATTTTTTCCAATTAATTATTATTATTATTCTAGATTTTTTTTCCTTTTTCTTTTCTTTTTTGTTGGGGATTTTGAACTGATTGACGGGGTTGGAGTATGCTTGAGGTGGGACTTTGGACCACTCCTACGAATACCAATGTCCCCACTCTTCTTGTCATGCGGGCCCACTGCTGGGCTCCACATGATTATACCACATGCGGGCTCCACGTGATTGTAGTTTATTTTCTGACATGACATCGCCACGTGGGTGGAGAGAGAGAAATCAGAGTGTTTTGGGAGTATAGATGAATGAGTGGGTGACAAGGATGTTAGAGCTATATTAATGCCCGATGTATGTATATATGTATATACAATTTCCACTAGCTGTGGCCACGACAAACACAGTTGTTGTTGATGTTGAGCAACACCACCGGTTTACTTTTATTATCTTGCTTGTTTCTTTTACCAACTCTTGATATTTTTCACAGCCATACGGGTAGTATTACTACTTATGTGTTGAACTTTGTCTTTCATTTGGGGGAAAAGTAAAAAAAATCCTCAAATTTTATGTTTTTTACTTCTTATTTTTTTTTCTTTATATGCTTTTGATCAACTTTATGATCGAATAATTGGTTCGTTTATTGTTGAAAATAAATAAGATTCCTAATAAGTAATTTGACAAGAACAACTTCTGAACTCGTTCTATGTTAATATGTATATATAAATAATAAAATTTATTTATCTTTCTTTTACATAACTTTTGTTGACAAGTTATAGTTTCATATGGAAATAATGCTACAGACAGTCGTGAAGTGCGTAAATACCATGCAATTATTGTAAAAAATAGTATATTTTACTATTAAAAAATTATTATTTTTTATGTGAATTTCATATTTACTCACTTTTTTCAAAAAGATTACGCGGTACTTACGTACTCTATAATTGTAAATATAATTTCTCTTCATAGGTACAAGACCAAGAAATTTTTTACTCATATTCACACACTACATATAATTTTTTTATTTTTTTATTTTTTCAAATATTTGGTATATAGATGATGAGTAGAAAAATTTTATTAGTTTAGAAATTAAAAATAAATTAAAAATAAATAAAAATAAATATGATGTATAGTGTGTAGATAAAAAAATACGACTTATTTTTTATACAATTAAAGGCCTAGCTAGTACAAGAATACCCGTGATCATTTTATTTTTATTTTTATTTTTGCCAAAGTGGGATTTATTCATAACTCGCAAACATTGATGCATATAGTCCTAAGATCGAGAAGGTTTTTATTTATTTGTCTTTCACGTAGTGTGTGTTTGTTTTTGCTTCCCTTGTACACATAATATTCTTTATAGATATATGTGTATATTATCTTATTTTGCATTCAATGATTGTACAATGTTTCACTTATTAATTAGTGCACACGCCCATGCACGTGCATATGCTCGCTTCAATAAATTTGAAATTGTTTTTAAATAGAGTACTGATCTATATGCGTTTGTCAATTATAAAAGTTAACATACAAAACAATGTAAATCTTACATCGATAATGTAGAATTTGTATTATTTGTAACAAGGCATGTCTCCTGTCATGATTTCATATCATGTAATTAACCCATTAGATCATGCTAGCTCTAAGTCGTCGACACTGGAGAATGGAGGGTTGCTTTTGGATATCATGTCGTCGTTTCTTAAGTTCATTATTTTTAAGGTTTAAAATCTGAATAATTCTAAATACCTACAAGTCTGAAATAGATAAATTTTATATAAATTTTTATAAAAAAAATATATCATACTTTAAAAAAATTACTCTATATATATATCATATTTTATTAAATATATAATAGAGCGGGAGATTGAACCCTAATTCTCCTACTTAAAAACTAGGGCCAATGCCATTTAAGCCAACGACCATTGGCATATCATGCACGCACTTAAATGATAAACAAATTTAATTAAAGATGATAACATCTTAGATTAAAAATAACATTATTTCTGGAAAACTGCATAGTTTTGGATTTGCTTTCAAGGCTGTATTAGATCAGATGCATGTGCTGCGCCAAATCGTACATTCCACTCTGTCGAGAATCAGGAAACCATAGGCACCATATAACGGGGCTGAGACATGCATTTAATTCATAATTTTATAAACTATATAATTAACTACTTTTGGCTTGAAAGTTACTTACTTTATTAAAACTCTTACATTTTTTTTAAAGTCGATCTATATTATTTAAACCATGCACTTGTCTCGATAATATTAATATATGTCTGAACTACATAAAATTAAAAGCAATTTGGGGTTGTGGGCACGTGTCTGCATCAAGTGCTATTAAAAGTATACTTAAAAATATTTTTGGTACTTCCATCAATAGTACTGACTTTTAATTAAGAAAATATTACATGTGCCGTATCACTAACTCAACATACTCATAAATACTTTAATATTTTCTACGTACTTAGTACCATTGGGGTCAGCAACAACCAATCTAAGAACTTCGATTATTTTTTTAATCTCCACTTGCCACTGTCTTTAATTTAACCCACATCATTTAATAAATAAATGTGAGTTTGCTATTTGGGGGAAGAGTTCAATTTTTAACCGTTTAAATTTAATTGAATAATTAAATAAGATCTATAAAAATGACTAAGGTTAGTTTGGATATTTAAAATATCTCACAAATATTTATTATTTTTCACTACTATTTAAAATTATATCATTACATTTTTATTATTTTTTTATTATTATTCATAAAAATACCAAAAAAATATCTCAATATTCAAACCCAATTTAAAAGATAGAGAGCTCCACATAACATCGATCGAGTGGAGTTCGATAATGGTTGCATTATTACATAATTTTAAATTATAATGTTAGAACTAATTAATGAACCTTTATCTTGAGAGTAGATCATGAGGGACAGCTAAGGTGTCCCAAAGTTACTTTTGGGTTGCACGGTATATATTTATTATTTATTTAAAAATAAATAAATTGAAGAATAATAATTTATATAAATTTTAAATATAGAAATGTCTTGAAACAGTATAAAAGAATATTTCTTTTATGATTGATCAGTTATTTTTAAATTCACATAGAAATAAATCTTATATATATATATGTGGTTGTCTATCTGCGAAATTCGTTGATCGTTGCATATATATATATATATATATATATATATATATATATATATAATTGCATCGTTGGCTAACTATACAAAGGTGAATTAATGAAGGAGGAAAAATAGAAAAGAAAAAGAGTTTCAGGAGAAAGACAATATTACAGACGTTTGTCTTCGTGCAAACAATTAATGTTGTTTTAGATAGAAACAAGAAGTAAGAGTGGAAGGATGCATATATATATATATATATATGCTCGTGGCCTACCACATGTTTAAAACATTTTCTATATTCATATAAATTATATTAATGTACCTACCATTTTCATTGATTGTCCATTTGTCCCTTACCATTTTATTTCTTGTCGGAACAGATCTGGTACAAGAAGCTAGCTATCATGCCGAGTACCGCTAGAAAATGCCTGGTTTCTTACCATACGGTTGATTCTTCTAGTTGAGATTTTCTGATATAACGTACGTAATCTTTTTCCTTTTTTTGTCTATAGTTTAATGATAAGTACTAAAGTCATCACCGAAAAATAAAATTATAGAAGTAATTAACTCTCGTATGACGTTACGTTATCTCATTATATATGATATGTTAGATCTGTTTTACAATATCACGTATTACATCAATTTAACTAGTTATGTTAGTTTGTGAGTTTAATTTTATGAAATGACTAAAGCTAACATTAATCTAATTTAATAAGATCATCTTTATTTCACTTAAAATCATGAAATATTAATGATTATATCAATTGAATATTTTTTGGAAACACAATGACTAGCTTAAATATTAATGTTTTTACTAAATGGATGCTAAAGATCGAGTATCCAATTATTCACTTCATGTGAGGCCACATTGTCATTGTAGCAAAGCATGTGCTGATCAGGTTCTAGTGGGGCAATAGCAAATAATGATGCATGGAAGATTTGAAATTATTAGAATATTGATGAAGGGATTGAATTTATTAGTTTTTATCCATGTGAGACCACCAGAGATAATTTGATCATGCATTAGAATACAAGCAATGCTATATACAGTCGTGGAGTGCACAAGTACTGCACAATTCATTTAAAAAAAAGTGGGGTTCACTATTAAAATCTAATTTTTTGTTATGTAGGTTCTGTATTTACTTATTTTTTTCAAAATGATTGCATGACACTTGCACATTCCATGACTAGTTCTATTGTATATAATAAATTTGGCAAGAGTTATATTATAGATCTACTGATTTCCTCCCCATTGAATACATATGGTAGTCCATATTATTAATTCTTTATATATTTATTTAAATCCAATAATTGATGGACAATAATGCACATCAATAAGTATAAGGATTGGGATAAAAATGGAGTACTTAAATAATTTGGACATAATTAGTGACTTTGGACCCAAAGTACTTTCATAATTGAATTTATAGAGAATTATGAAACATGAAACATGAATGGTAGGGTCCATAGGACTCATCAATTGCAACTACTTATAAAAATACCATCATTCTATAAACATACTCATACTTTAAAATATGGTTGTTTAAATAGTTATAAGAAGAGCTGTAACGCGATACTCTCATTTGTCAATGTTGTCATCAAGTGCCACTAGATTTTTTTTTTTTTTTTAGGCAAGTGCCACTATATTTATTTGTGTTGTTTCCTCCTTTTTTATTGTGGACAGCAAGTTTCCTTGACATGCATGTCCTATTATTAATTTGACCGTAAAATCAACCTTAAAAATAACGACCTTTCCCATTTTAAAGTTGTTTGTAATTGGTTTTTACACAACCTGCATAAAAGAAGTGCGTACGTGTCGTTTATTTGGATTTCCAATATTTTGTTCTGCGTTCGTCTGTTAGAAATGGACATCATGGGCCACAGAAGTTATGAGAATGGTTGGAAAACTGCCAAATGGCCCACTCATGTGCCCGGATTAAAAATGATGAATTGAAGTTCTACAGGTCCAGTCAGAATTCTCGCGACCCAACACACCATTTCGAACATACAAACTGGCTTGTAGGCCCAAGGTGAATCATCGAAGAGATAGGAACAATTATGATTCTGTTTGGATATTAAATTGAGTTGAATTCTTTATAAATAATAATGAGTTGAGATAGTAAAGTGAATTCTATGGAGCCTACTTAAGATAAATTTAGATATGTTTGGATGTTAAAATGAATTAGATGTATTTATGAGAAGTTGAAAAAGGTTGTGGATCTCACGTGTAAATAAATTTTGAATTAAGATAATTTACTGATTTGAGAGTTAGATATTTAAATATTAGACTTAGTTTAAGATAAGACTGAATTGAGTTAATCTCAATTCAATCCAAATTTCAAAAGCGGCCTAAGCCTATCATTCTCCTTCATCGATCATAGCCGAGAGGCTCTTATATAACCATTCTCTTTGTTTTTCCCGCTTTGTTGTTTTGTTTCATGTTCTTTGCTCATGCTTTGCGTTGTATTAGCTGTGTTTGCACCTCTTAGATATGGCTTACTCTTTCCAATTGAAGATAATTTTTGGCATGTGCCAAAGATTTATTGGTTTAATTCATGTTAGTGTAAAACTAATGAACTCGTTAAGTTGGGTGAGATTGAGACATCATAAGCGTTCTTTGAATGAGAATTGTTTTACTTTGTGCTAGTAGTAAAAGATGCCACTTCTCAACCTAATTTATAATAATGAGACGTTCACAATTTTCGAGATTTTAAAATGTTTATTATAATAAAATATTATTTTTTAATATTATTATTATTTTAAAATTTAAAAAAATTAAATTATTTATTATATTTTATATAAGAATTTAGAAAAATGATAATAATTAAATAAAATGAATTAAGATAAGACTCAATAGAAAAGGCTGAAAAAAAAAAGAGCATGCTTGGGGTCTCAATCACCTATTAAACGACCGGAAGGAAGTCCCATAACAGGACATTGAATTGGGGTAGGTGTCGCGGAGTTAGGTGGAATTAGAGGTGGAGGAATGATATCTTGGTAGAAAGAAGAATGGTATTGATGAGATCTTTTGGGAATAAAATGTTTTTGAAAATTTATTTTTTTTTCAATTTTAAATATCGTTATATCAAAATAATCTAAATTATTGAAATATTATAGAATAAAATAATAATCTTATGAAACTTTCAAAAAACTATTTTTTTAGAATTTAATTTTAAATATATTTTCAATAAACCTTGCCATTCTTCCAAATTACAATAAAACATCTGTTAAATAGCTTTTCAATCTAAATATATTTTTAATTCACGAGATTTCATAGAAGAATAAGAAGATAGTCAGAAAAATGTTTAGAATTTTGAAAATGAATTTCGAACATTTCTTTCAAAATTTTTTTATTTAATAATTAAAAAATATTTTTTAATAATATTATGAATTATGAATTTATTTTTTAAATATTTATAATAATTAAAAAAATACATAAAAAATGAAAAAAACAAAATCAACTATTTGAGGTATTTTCGGTGACTGTAGCACCAGTGAAAGAATTTTCCCAAAAATTGAAGGAACGAAATTCGAGACTCATAAAATAATTATTAATTTATAGGAGCTGGACACACTTTATTTACCTACTTTTTCAGACTCCTTTTATTGTGGCGGCGTTGACTTCACGTGTTTCTTTCTGACAGGTTTACCAATCATTTTTTTTTTAAAGAATAACTATATACACAGTACTTTTCATGATATTTTTTTATAATATATGATATAAAATGAGAATAATTTTATAAAATAATGTTCTTTTTATATGATATTTTATAATAATACAATTCATTTGAAAATATAACTATAAAATATATTGTAAAAAATATTATATATTTATCATTTTTATTTTTAAAATATTGAAAAGATAAAGAAACTAAAAAACTGTAAAAAAAAAAAAGAAAAAAGAAAATTTGTTTGTATTACAATGATTACATAAGCAAAATACTTAAATATAGGTAGAAAGTTAGATAAAAATAAAATATACATAATTGAATATTTATAGTCATCTATGTTGATACTAATTTTTATAAGAATTCATTTATAAGATATTCTAAAAATACTTTACTATTATTTATTACCTTTTCTATATTTTTTATTATTATTTAATATTCTATAATTACATTTTTATTACTATTAACAAAATATCTCATTATCCAAACCAAACCATAAACTAATCGAAATTTATGGTGTAAAAGAAAGAACAAAAAGAAACGTTTCTTGAATGAGTGGTGTGAAACAATATATAATCAATCGTATCCATTTAATTAAGCTTAAAAATAGACCACAGGATGGTGACTGGTGAGGATGGCAATAGACGAACCCAACTCCCAACTATAACCCAACCCCATCCCAATACTAATATCCTCATTTCCTTACTTTACTAGTCAAATCTCCACCAACCCATTCTTAATTTATTAATCATTCTTGAGCCCGCCCGCCCTCTCTCTCTCTCTCTCTCTCTCTCATGTAATCTATAAGACTACAAAAGAAATTTGTAATGAAGAATAGTCCCTTGATAGAGGCAGATTAAAGCTAGATATTTTGAATGTTGTAGAATATTGCGAATGGTGTATTACTTGAATTGTAATAAAATAGTTTAGTTTTCCCTGTTTAGTAAAATGAAGACAAATTAATTTGAGGGTGAGAGAGCTTGGTGCGTGACTCGTTTAATTAGGAGACGAAGGGTTGGTCGACAACACCACCCAACTCAGTCACGATGACGCCAAACAAACATAAAATTCGTTTATGTTTGGTTTGTGCGCCAGGTGGGATTTAAGAGATATATTCAAAGAGTCGAAGGGAGGAAATGACGCATGTTTTAGTAGATTGTCATCTGGGAAGAGTGACAGAGAGAGTAGGTAGATGGGAACTACTACGGCTAGAGATGAAAGGAGCGTTGTGGCGATGGAAGTGGGCAGGTACCACGTGCAGCTTTCATTAAAGTCGTTAGAACTTAAAAGGACGACAGCCCCTGCCTTCATGCCTTGTCCAAAACCAAACCTACCTCTTCTCTCTTTTTCTATAATTCCTTGTATCACTATTGCATGATCACGATTCGTGTATACACAAAATTCCACACATTCCGGCCCCTTGTTTGTTTATAAACAATAATTCATCCCCAGAAAGAAATTTGAAGCAATTTTGATCCCGGCTCCCTCTATTCCATCTCTTCTTCCACCCCTCCAAGGTGTGTAACCCATTTCTTCTTTGTCTCGTTTAAGAATTGTATGTTTCTGGTTCGGGTATCGGTTTTTTGTATTTTTGTTTTGGGCAGAGAAAGCTAGTTAATTTTAGTTTAGAATTGGTTATGGAAACTTGGGAGGTTGTACTTTTGTGGAAACTTGTTTTGGCGGGGATTTGGGAATCAAATTCTCACCTTTTTGAGGTTTTATGTTGTTAGAAATCCGTGCTTTATCTTTTGCGTGGTGCCCTTTCCGTTGCAATTGGTGTTTTATGCGATAATGCGTACGAGGAACTGTGCTCCTAGGGTGTGTTTGGTTGCTCAGAAGAGGGACTGGATGGTACAATTCATGGACCAATAGACTTTGGAATGAATTTGGGAGT
Organism: Juglans regia; assembly: GCF_001411555.2. Lineage (NCBI taxonomy): Eukaryota > Viridiplantae > Streptophyta > Magnoliopsida > Fagales > Juglandaceae > Juglans > Juglans regia. Next base: position 2,017 of record NW_023342402.1, on the reverse strand, counting down.
GGATGAAATCTGCAGTATTCCTAGTTTGCTGAAACAGCTATCAGTGGACGGAAGAGTTCCTCATGCCGCAAAATAAGAATTCCTTATCAGTCCAATTATCTGCAACCAAACGCAACCTTAGCTCACTTGTGTAATTCTTTATTTAAATTTTTTTTTTTCCTGTTGAATTCAACGTAATCTATAATATTCTAGTTTGGTATAAATTTGTTCACTCTTGTTTAATTCTCTGGAAGAAATAAGGGGAGTATGGAATGCCTAGTAAGGATTGGTGTGTCTTTTGAAGTTTCTTCAAAATTTATCTGCATTTGTTTGTTGAAGAATACAGCTAGAGAAACTCAATTAGTTTTGTTCAACTTTCAATCACTTGAACTGTTGCTTCTACATCCCTGGCAGGGCAGCGTGTCTGGATTCCAAAGGATATCCACAATGGCTGGTGTTGGGCATGGGAGCGGGTACGTCAATGGGGCAATTTCTATCAGGAGCCCTGCTACAATATCTGAAGTCGATAAATTCTGCTATGCTCTTGGAGGAAAGAAGCCAATCCATAGCATATTGATTGCAAACAATGGAATGGCAGCTGTCAAGTTTATACGTAGTGTTAGGACTTGGGCGTATGAAACATTTGGCACGGAGAAGGGAATTCTGTTGGTGGCCATGGCTACTCCAGAGGACATGAGAATAAATGCAGAACATATTAGAATTGCCGATAAGTTTGTGGAAGTTCCTGGTGGGACAAATAATAATAACTATGCCAATGTACAGCTTATTGTAGAGGTGTGAATCATAAATCCTTGTCTTGGTATTTAAAAATAGTAAAATAATTTATGAACTGATAGTAACCTTTCTTTCCTGATACGTTGTAATTCTTCATTACCCAGACAGCAGAGATAACCCATGTTGATGCGGTTTGGCCGGGTTGGGGCCATGCATCGGAGAACCCTGAGCTGCCAGATGCACTGAATGCAAAGGGAATCATATTTCTCGGGCCTCCAGCTACATCTATGGCAGCACTGGGGGACAAGATTGGTTCATCATTGATTGCTCAAGCGGCAGAAGTGCCCACCCTATCATGGAGTGGCTCTCATGTAAACCTATGCGCTATAAATTGATGCCCTATTATTTATTTGCAAGGTCATTACACATCTAATCTCCAAAATGTTTGTTATCCAGGTGAAAATTCCACCAGAAAGTTGCTTGGTTACAATTCCAGATGAAATATATAGGGAAGCATGTGTTTATACAACAGAGGAAGCGATTGCAAGCTGCCAAGTTGTTGGTTACCCTGCAATGATCAAGGCATCTTGGGGTGGTGGTGGTAAAGGCATAAGAAAGGTTTGCTCCATGCATGTCAATACCGCATTATTCTGACAACATATCTAATTGTAAACCTTCTCTGCATACACAATATGAATCATAAACAAGGCTTGCTGGTACAGAACGACGGACGCGGGTTGTTTGTTTATTGGAGTTGTATTTTGAAAAAAATCATCCGATGCAGAGACCTGCAGTAGATATGGAGACACTGTTTGCCTTCTGTTAGTTACCAAACAATTTGAAATCCTCTGGCTTGCTAACAATGCAATTTCGAACTAAGCTGCTTATCATACAAAGAGTTCAGCTGGATGTTTAAATCATGGGCAGGATGTCTTTGCAATGGTTATTAACAAGCATAGCCTAATATCTAATGAGTTAATCCTGATTAGGTGGAGCACCCTGTTACTGAGTGGATAGCTGAAATCAATCTACCAGCAGCCCAAGTTGCAGTTGGGATGGGTATCCCTCTGTGGCAGATTCCTGGTATGATCTTATTGTATTTTATGGTTTCTTTAAGCTCTTTTTCTTCGCTGTAAACTTTTTGGTTTTTCACCTTCTATGTTTATGTGCTTTAATCAGAGATAAGGCGATTTTATGGAAGGGAATATGGTGGAGGATATGATGCTTGGAGGAAAACATCTACTCTTGCCACTCCATTCGATTTTGATAAGGCAGAATCTACAAGACCAAAAGGTCATTGTGT
>NW_023342401.1:0-11854 GCF_001411555.2 Juglans regia | reverse complement strand
AGTGGATTGCATAGGTCGAAGTGGTGGCCTAGCTTTTTTCTAGAAACAAGAAACATCTACTAATCTGTTATCCTACTCCCTTAGCCATATATCTCTCAGAGTTCAAATGGAAAATGATGGAAAATCTTTCATTATCACGGGTTTTTATGGTCAATCTATTATTGCAAAAAGAAAAGAAAGTTGGAACCTTCTAAGGCTATGTTTGGGTATCAAAAGTTCCTCAACACTTTCCAAGTATTCTCGTACTTTTGAAAATACTTCACATGCCAAACAACTTAAAATACTCTCAATGGGACCCACAAACCCACTTCAATCTCTACTCATAACTATTCACAAACATTCTATAATACTTATCACTATTACATATAAATAAAAAATAAAATCACTATAATATTTATCACTATTAAATATAAATAAAATAAAATCACTATAATATATAAATAAAAAATAAAATCACTATAATATATAAATAAAAAATAAAATCACTATAATATTTATCACTATTAAATATAAATAAAAAATAAAATCATTATAATATATAAATAAAAATAAAATCACTATAATATATAAATAAAAAATAAAATCACTATTATATATAAATAAAAAATAAAATCACTAAAATATATAAATAAAAAATAAAATCGCTATAATATATAAATAAAAAATAAAATCACTATAATATATAAATAAAAAATAAAATAACTATAATATATAAATAAAAAATATTTATCACTATTATATATAAATAAAAAATAAAATCACTATAATATATAAATAAAAAATAAAATCTCTATAATATATAAATAAAAAATAAAATCACTATAATATATAATAAATAAAAAATAAAATTACTATAATATTTATCACTATTAAATATAAATAAAAAATAAAATCATTATAATATATAAATAAAAAATAAAATCACTATAATATATAAATAAAAATAAAATCACAATAATATTTATCACTATTAAATATAAATAAAAAATAAAATCATTATAATATATAAAAAAAAAGTAAAATCACTATAATATATAAATAAAAAATAAAATCACTATAATATTTATCACTATTAAATATAAATAAAAAATAAAATCATTATAATATAAAAATAAAAAATAAAATAACTATAATATATAAATAAAAAATATTTATCACTATTATATATAAATAAAAAATAAAATCACTATAATATATAAATAAAAAATAAAATCTCTATAATATATAAATAAAAAATAAAATCACTATAATATATAATAAATAAAAAATAAAATTACTATAATATTTATCACTATTAAATATAAATAAAAAATAAAATCATTATAATATATAAATAAAAAATAAAATCACTATAATATATAAATAACAAATAAAATCACTATAATATTTATCACTATTAAATATAAATAAAAAATAAAATCATTATAATATATAAATAAAAAATAAAATCACTATAATATATAAATAAAAAATAAAATCACTATAATATTTATCACTATTAAATATAAAAAAAATCATTATAATATATAAATAAATAAAAATCACTATAATATATAAATAAAAAATATTTATCACTATTATATATAAATAAAAAATAAAATCGCTATAATATATAAATAAAAAATAAAATCACCATAATATATAAATAAAAAATAAAATCACTATAATATTTATCACTATTAAATATAAATAAAAAATAAAATCATTATAATATATAAATAAAAAATAAAATCACTATAATATATAAATAAAAAATAAAATCACTATTATATATAAATAAAAAATAAAATCACTAAAATATATAAATAAAAAATAAAATCACTATAATATATAATAAATAATAAATAAAATTACTATAATATTTATCACTATTAAATATAAATAAAAAATAAAATCATTATAATATTTATCTCTATTATATATAAATAAAAAATAAAAACACTTAAATATATAAATAAAAATAAAATCACTATTATATATAAATAAAAAATAAAATACTATAATATTTATCACTATTGTATATAAATTAAAAATAGAAGCACTATAATATATAAATAAAAAATAAAATCACTATTATATATAAATAAAAAATAAAATCACTAAAATATATAAATAAAAAATAAAATCACTATAATATATAATAAATAATAAATAAAATTAGTATAATATTTATCACTATTAAATATAAATAAAAAATAAAATCATTATAATATATAAATAAAAAATAAAATCACTATAATATTTATCTCTATTATATATAAATAAAAAATAAAAACACTAAAATATATAAATAAAAATAAAATCACTATTATATATAAATAAAAAATAAAATACTATAATATTTATCACTATTATATATAAATTAAAAATAGAATCACTATAATATATAAATAAAAAATAACATTACGATAATATTTATCACTATTATATATATAAATAAAATCATTATAATATTTATCACTATTATATGTAAATTAAAAATAAAATCATTATAATATTTATCATTATTATATATAAATTAAAAATAAAATCATTATAATATTTATCATTATTATATATAAAAGTAAAATAAAATCACTACAATATTTATTAATATTAAAAAATCACTATAATAAAATCATTATAATATTTATTATTAAAAATCAAATTACTATAATATTTATGGGACCCACACATTTTTCAACTACCTACTCAAAAGTCAACAACTCAACATACTTCACACATCCAAACAACTCAAAATACTCTCAATGGGACCCACAAACTCACTCCAATCTCTACTCATAACTATTCACAAACATTCTCAACATTTTTCAACACCCAAACGTACCCTAAGACTATTAAAAGTGAACCCACATACTCCCTGGCTGTGCATGGGAGACTTTAATGAGATTACTTCCCATGGTGAAAAGAGAGGTGGCCCTCCCAGACCTTTTAATCAGATGGAAGCATTTAGACAGACCCTTGCCTACTGTGGACTTGGTGATATGGGCTTTGAGGGATCCCTTTTTACCTGGTGCAATAACTGTGAGGGTCCTAACTTCACAAAAGAAAGATTGGATAGAGGATTAGAAAACAGTGCATGGCAGGACCTATTTGATTCTAATTCAGTTTCCATCCTACGAACCATTTGTTCTGATCACAACCCTCTTCTCATATCCAGTTCCTCATTTACTCCCTCTTTTATCGGAAACAAAAGATTTTTTAGATATGAAGCTTCGTGGGCCAAGCAGGAGAAATGTGAGTTTGTGATTAAAAGGGCTTGGCAAGGTGTAACAGCCCACTAGAAATTCATTGGTGGAATTTCTATTGACTTTAGGAATCTCGTAAAAGTCTAATAAGTTTTTACGAATCGACCAATTGCATAGGTTTTAGTCTGTCAACATAGTCAGTATTATCACTCACTATGGTGCTAGAAATATGAGTTTTATTTATTTGAGGTGGTTAGAAGTGTCAGAATACATTATGGTCTACGCCATTAGACTCAGTGGATTATTTAGAATTTTATGGCGCAATAGCCTATTTTCATAATTTCGGACAAAACGTCTGTTGGAAATTGTGAAATTTTTTTTAGGGACAGTTCAAGGTTGAATTTCGATAAAAGATTTTCACTGTAGGTTAATATGAATATTTAGGAATTTTTTAGTGTTAAGTTTATGATTCACTTTTTCAGAGTGAATAGTAATCTCGGTAAGCGCACAAATTGCAGTGTTTCAAAATCAGTGTGGAATGTCCAAATTAGATTAGAGAAATTTTATTTGGACACTTGGCAAGATCTTAGCCACACTTAGTGAATAATATTAGACACTTGGCACCATGAGGAGCGTTTGATGGATTTGAAGGAATCAAGGTGTGAGATCATGCCACTTAAGCAAAACCTTGTTTCATCTGCTCAACCAAATTGTGCCAGACCAAAGAGGTTTTCAATCCTAGTGAAACCCTAAATGGTGGGAATCCAATTGAAAGACCAAAAGATTTGTTGAAATCGAAACCCTAAACGGTTTCCCCAAAACCCTAAAGCTGGCCTCTAAACATTTTCTAATTCGATTTCTAACATTGTGTTTAATCACTTGATTAAATCACTTCCACATGCTATTAATCCTTCAAATTTGTGTTAGAACATCATTATCCAACCTTGTTAACCTTGAAAAATTGATTGGACCAAGTGATACTGGATTTGGGCTTGATAGCAACCCAAACTCTCGTTAAACCCCAAAATTTAGGCCCATTCGGTTTAGGCCCATAAGGCCCACGAATTTGGTCACCATATGATTGCTTCATGGCTAAGTTTTATACCCCCACTTGGCTGGCCAGATCTTTACAAGAAGGGCCTAGAAGGTTCTTGAAAGACAAAGCTAAAGGGCCACCTCACTCTTTCACTCTCACACTCCACCTTGAGAAAAGATCTTGGTCTGATTTTTATGAGAAGAAAAGGCCAACACTCAACCATTCCTTCAGTCCTATCACTTTACATAGCTTGTGTAAGAAGCTCTCCAGTCCACTTCCCACGAAAAGCAGCTCTAATTTACACTTTTCCTTCATAAAACACAAAAGACACTCTCGGACAGTTTTTCATACCTCTTTTGAACGCCTGTTTCGAACATTTTGTAAGTGTTTTCTCGAAAATATTCCTTCATGAAAGTTCTTTATTTTGGCGTCTAGTTTACGTGGATACATTATTTGTTGCATTTGGAGATCATTTGATCAGTCAAAGGTTGTTTAGACCCCAGAAAGATCATTCTGGGCGATAAACTGGAGAGTGTGTTATATTTTGGAGTTTTTGACCAAGCTAATGAATAGATCTTGGTCCGAAATTTTTATGGAGTACTGTTAACATGTGTATATGATTATTGGTTGAGGATTTATTGCATGATTAAAAGTTTTGGTGAAATATTTTCTTAGGTCTAGAAACTTAGAAACTGGAAGAGGCAAAACAGTTTTTGTTTTGAGAAAGTTTAAATCTTTTATGGTTTAATCTTATTCCAATGGCTTTGATATTTTTATTGAAAGATCCTAAGCCTCTTATATACATGTTAGAATATTATTTTGAAGATATTTGATGTTAGTTTCGAAGATATGAAATTTTATGCAAGAAGATATTCGGTTAGGCCAAAGTGATGATGTTCTTGGCTAAATTTATGTTTTGGTTGATGTTTACCCATGTGATATTGAGTTTGAAGCTTGGATCTGTTTTAGGACACCTTTTTGAACCATGTGATGTATTGGTTTGAATATCACTTGTTTATAAGTCATGGATCAAGAGGTTGATCAAAACAAGTTAGAAACAAAAATCTGTTTCGAACTTAGAAGAGAAACCAAAAAGTTCAAGTATGGTTTTAGTGATTTTGATGACTTTTGTTCATGATTCAAAAAATGATTATTCTTAGGAATATGTTATGAGTATAGTAGAAGAAAAATTTTGGTTTAATCTTGAGTTTTGAGATTTGAAAAAATTACAACAAAAAGCAAAAGAATTAGCCTTGTAAGTTTCGGCCATATAGAGTTTTGATGGTTGTATTTAGTTATAAATTTTTCTGAATTGATATTTGAGCTTAGGACAAAATTTACATAAGGTATATAATTTTTGGTGATTTTTGGAGTTAGGATGCAAAATCCTTAAGTTAGGGGTAAAAGGGTCATTTTCCCACATAAAGAGGGTAAAATGGTAACTTTATTCTAAGTTGATATTTTTCCATATTCCTAATTGTTAGTGATTAAGTTCTAATTTTTAGAAATCACTATTTTCATTTTCTCGTGATCGCACTTGAGTTTGTCTCGAAGCGCGAAAATTGAGGTAAGTTAGCTTTTAACTTACTATCAATTTAATGTGTATGTGTGATAAGTAAGGGAACTAAATTGTATGTATGCATGTTATCATATGTGCCATACCACATATATATTATTTTTAAGCTGGTTTTGAAAGCCCAAAATTGATGAAGTGATTAAAATGCTCCAAGAATGCTCCAAGAACTTCAAGTTCTAGTGTCTTGATTTTGGAGTTTCGTTCTAGAACTAGTCAGTTTCTTACGTGCATGGATGGTACAGGGGGCTGCCAGCCCCCCCCCCCCCCCCCCCCACGTCGCATGCAAAGACATGCACATTTGCGGAATTGGTTTCCCAGGTTCCTCAGGCCCTCCCTGAGGTCTCGATACCATTCAGGCCACCAAAATGTGTTGAAGGTGAGTTCTTTGTGCAATTTACTAAGGAGGAGTTGGATCGTTCGGCAGTTCCTTTTCGGTTCTCTATGGTTTTAAAATTCTTAAGGCAAAGACCATCTTTGGATCGCATCAGAGGGTTCATTCACAGCAGATGGGGACTAACGAAACAGCCAGTCGTTTCAGCTATGCGGAAGGCTCGGAATATCTTTGTGAGATTTTCAGATGAAGATGATTTCTTGAAATCATTGTCCCGTGAAAGCTGTGATATTGAAGGGGTTGCTTATAGACCCTTTCAATGGTCTACAGATTTTACTGAAGATGAGGAACCATCATTGGTTCCAGTTTGGATCATGTTGCCCGGACTACCTCCGAATCTTTATCAAGAAGCGTTCTTGCGGAATATTGTTGCACCGATTGGAATCTTTTTAAGGAGAGATAATGCGACACGCTGTGCAACTCGTACCGATGGTGCAAGGGTGTGTGTTCTGATGAATATCGATCATGAGCTGATTCATTCCATTTGGATTGGGACACCAAGACATCCTACAAGCATTTTCCAAGAAATTGAGTATGAAACATTGCCTGCATTTTGTTCCGTGTGCAAGGTGCAAGGGCATAACGTAAAGACGTGTAAGGCAAACAAGAAAGAAGGAAAGAGCAGCAAGAGCATGAAGGTTATTAAGTCAAGTACAATCTGGGTGCCAAAAGATAAAGAAGATGATGTGAAGATTACTACAGATCATTCGGGGAAAACCTCAGAGTCCCCTGTTTTGGCATTGGAAGATGTTGAGATTGAGGTGCCGGTCTTGGATGGTGGCAAGGATGTAGGGAAGTCGAAGTTGGTGTCTGAGAGTGTTATCGAAGAAATGGAGGCCCCCGAGCAGAGGTTGATCTGTGGAGAGGCCAGCGGGACTTTACCAGCGGAGGAGTTGGTCTATTTACCAATAATAACTCATGATCTGTCTGCTAGAGTTGGTGGCCAACTAGAACCCAGAAGGGTGGAATTCATCGAGACATTACCAGTAGTGGAAGTTGCAGTGCAGAAAGACGATGCTGTAGTTGGTGGCCAATTAGAACCCAGAAGGGTGGAACTCATCGAGACATCATCTGTAGCGGAGGATGCTGTGCAGCTAGAGTCCAGAATTGAAGTGGTATCAAGCAGGAATATCCCAGTAGCAGAAGGAGAGGTGCAGATAGTTCCGACAGATTTGCAGATGGAGTCCAAATCAAAGGATGAAGGTAAGTATCCCCACCCAGGTAAACAAAAAGATGATTTTTCGGATTCTGATTTAGTAGTTAGGAAGTCTCCTAGTAAGCGTTTGTTACGTAGGTCCTATAGGGTTCCTAGCAAGCCCTCTAAGCAGAATCCTTGATTAATAAATTGTTGTTTTGGAACATCCGAGGCCTTGGTACCTCGAGGAAACGATTGAGGGGGCTTGTACGAGAGCTGCATCCTATTATTCTTTTTATTGCAGAACCGTTTAGGGATGATTCTCATTTGAGTTATTGGAAGATGTTTCTAGAATTTGATGAGTGTCTTTCTAATGCAAATCAAGAAGGTAAGTGTAACGACCCGACTCTATATTTTCTTTTTTTTTTAAGGATAAAATTTGAATAATTTTATTAAGGCTTTATTATTATTATTATTTTCCTCCAAGCACGTGTGTGTTAGAGTCCACACATTATTTCTATTCTTATTTCCTCTTCTTAGTCAAACTCCTTCTACCGGATTTTTTTTTATTTTCTCTTCTTTGAATTTCAAACACAAAATCTATCCACTCACATCACATGCACATGCACATGCACGTCTCTTTTTTTTCTAGGGTTTTCTTCTAGGTTCTGAAACATATATTCATACGGATGCAAGCCGCAATGCCCCATCGTGAGTCTTCCCATCGCGCATCAAACCTACGCATGCACGGCTCCTTTCTTTCCTCCGCTTGCACGACACTGTAATTATTTATACACTCACGCACACAGAGCACTTGCCACAAACCTCCTCCCCTCAAACCGCAGCATCACCTTGCCGCAGCCAAGCCTTCACTTGCGCCGCTGCACGCAAGGCAACCACTTTTGACGCCTCTGTTTTAGCCCTCAAAAACAGAGCACTGAGCTCTTCGACCGTAAGCCACAGCCCGGCCACCCTCAGCCACAGAACTCGCCGACACCACCACTGACCACCATAGAATTCATCGGACCACCCTCAGCCGCCAAAGCACGCCGTAGTAGCCCCGGACGCACCACTGTTTTTGCACGTCCGAAACAGAGCATGCAGTCACCTTCTCCACGGTAGCCACCTCTAGAGGCGCCGACCCCCCTCTCCGACGGCACAGAAACCGCCGACCAGCACAACCCAGTGGCACCCACTCCGTCCCGGTAAGCCACGACCGTCGTCGTTCACCTCTTTCTCTCGGTTTGTTTGCGGCTTGACTGAACTCCCGCTCTCGGCGTCAACTCCCGCACTCCTCCTCTCGGCGTCTTACCACCGCTGCCCAGAGAACCCAGTCGCGTCTCCGGTCCTTCCCCAGCCACCCAGAGCCGCCGCGTATCAGCTTCCTCTCTCGGTGAGCATCACCCCCCTCAACCCGAATGCATGCATCCCTTTCACACGTAAACCAAACCGGGTCATGCAACCCGTAAACCATTCTTTTCTTTAGGTTAGTTATATTACAAAAATGCCCCTCTATTTTATTTTCCCAAAATGCCCTTGTACAGTATGTTATTTTCCAAAAATATCCTTGCTTATTTAAGACTAACGGGTAAGGCTATTTTAGTGTCGGGAAGTGTTTAGGTTTAGAAAATATAGACTATTTTAGTAGTTAGGTTTTTTAATTAGAATCACTTGTTTAATTAGAAATTTATGTAAATTACGTGTTTATTTTTATAGGCGACCGATTTCGTGCCGAAAATAGTGGTTTAGCGTTGCAAGGTAAGTAGCATGATCATATCCTTACACGTATGTACAGTGAGCTGTTTGTCTTTTTTTAAAAGATATTATGCATGTATGCCCTTTATTGGAAATCCTTTTTTTTACGTATCCAAAACATGATAAAATTATGAAAAAGTCATGATTTTATGTGAAAGATTATTCATGAAATTATTTATGAAATGCATGATTTTATGTGAAGATTATTCATAAAATTATTTATAAAATGCATGATTTTATGTGAAAGATTATTCATAAAATTATTTAAGAAATGCATGATTTTATGAGAGAGTTATTTCATAAAATATTTATGAAAAATCATGATTTTATACGATGAAACATGTATCACGACGTTTATGAAAGAATGCGATTTTGTTTAAAATCTATGATGCGATATGACAAGTATGTATGTGATTTCTTTTGAAATCTATGAAATGACAAGTATGCAAGTATGATTTGATAAAATATGTAACGGCCTATGTTATGATATGAAAACGGTACCTATGTTATGGGCATATTGCATTGCCAGGTCGTGCATGCTGGTAGTGCACCCAGTATTGTCTTCCTTATGTATGGATTCCACAACCCGCGGCCACGGGCGGAATCGGAATCTTTTTAGATTCGCTAACCCTAACTCACGGGGGTCAAGAGTGGGTAACGGCCTATGATAAGTGAAAGATAAGTTAATGTTCATGCTCATGATTTTTATGCATGTATTTATGAATATGCACACTTTTCAAGACACCTTATGTTTATTATGTTTACTGTATGATGTGTTGCTTATTGAGTATTCGACTCATTTTAGTTTGTTTCCATGTTTTTAAACCCCTCCCAGGTGATGACATTTATGAAGTTGAGACTGCAGGACAGGACTTGACTCCGGGAGGCAAGGCTGAGGCCTAGACAGATTTTGCTATTATTATTTCTATGGTTTAAATAAATTATTTTGATAAGCACATAAGACTTCTGTATTTTTTTTTAATAAATGCTTCCGCAGACCTTATTTTAAATTTTCAGTATTTATTGAAGTTTTTTTTTTTTTTATTTTATGGAATTCTTTCGTATCTGGCGCGTTGTTAAAAAGGAAAAGCTTTTTATATTTAAGTTTAGTAGTAGCACACTGGCTCCTTGAAAATTCTAAAATGTCTTTTCGGGAACGGGGTGTTACAGTAAGCTTTGGTGTTTTTGGAAGGCTGGTTTGAAGGTGGAGGTTATGGGTGTTTCGGATCAGCACCTTACTTTGCTTATTAACTCTAGCTTATTGATCTCTTCGGTTTATGCAAAGTGTCGGTTTTTAGATCGGAGGCCTTTGTGGTCTAAGTTACTTGGTGTTAATAATTTACAGTTTCCTCATGTGATTATTGGGGATTTTAATGTCATTTGTAATGATAATGAAAGAAGAGGGGGAAATCCTAGGATGCTTATTGCAATGGAGGATTTTTGTTCCTTTATTGATGATGGCAGATTTGTTGAGATGCCTTTTTCAGGTAATGGCTTTTCTTGGTGCAACGGACGATTAGGAATGGCGCGTTCATGGGCTAGACTGGATAGAGCTTTATGTAATTCCAAGTTTAAGGATCTTTATCCGTCGGGTAGAATTCAATATCTTCCTAGGAGGACTTCAGATCACTCCCCTATGGTATTGGGTCACTTGGTTTCATCTGCTAGGTATGGTCACACATCTTTTAAATTTCAATATATGTGGACTAATCATGACGATTTTTGGAGATGTGTTTCTAGTTCTTGGCAGGTGGAGGTTAATGGTACGGGTTTGTGGAAGCTAGCTGCTAAATTGAAGAGGTTAAAATTGGTTCTTAAATCTTGGAACAAGGAAGTGTTTGGCTGGACAGGAAAGCATATTAAAGAGTTAAAAGCTAAAGTGGAGGAAGGTGAATTAAGACTTCAAGAATGTTACTCAGAGGATGTAGAAGGACGCTTTTGATATGAACCCGTGGGAATGAATTCCCTTGAACCCACAATCATTTTGAAAACTCCCCAAGAAAGCCAAAATCAAGTCAAGGATGGAGAATCTAGACCCGATGAGAACTCGTTTCAAGAACCTAGATTATATTAAAATCTAGACCCGCTGAAGAACCCGTCTCAAGAACCCAGATTACAAAGGAGGAACGCCACAAAGGTTGTGATTTGCCTTTGATAAGTTCAAAAGTTCAATTAAGAACAAGAGGAGTAAAACTCAACTCACAATGAATAAATTCATCAAATTTCATAAACTTCATAATCTGATTAGAATGAGCCTACATAGAATATTTAAAGGAAAACCTAATGAAACCCTAGCCAAAATAAACCCCCCATCTTCCAAAAGTGCCCCTGGATGAACAGTGCCGCGGCTACAGTGCCGTGCTACAGTACTCGGCTACAGTAACCCTAACCCTAGTTCAATAAAATAATAATTTTCCCAACATGCCCTTGCATAGGCCCCCTTAAGTGCTTCCCATAATAAACTCAATTATTCTAAACTAATAAAATAAGTTCTTTAAATGAATTAAATAAGTTGAAACCCTTCAAGAACCCAAAGCCTTTAAGTCTTGTCGTTCCCTTCTTCCGTAGCTGATCAAATGAATTAAAACAGGATCCTCATCCTTCAAGCCCCATCTTGAATGTTGGCCTCTTGCTAAACTTATCTCAGGTAGATTGCATCAATCATTGCATTGTCTCTTTGATCTTCTTGGCCCATCTGGAAGTTGCAAATGATCTTTAAGACTAGGCTCATCTTGGTTCCCATCATTCCCCCTCTCCTCAAAATGATTCGACC
>NW_023342400.1:0-209 GCF_001411555.2 Juglans regia | reverse complement strand
GTTACATTTATGTCTTGAACTATGTCATGTCTGTCATCTTATGTTCATGTCATGTTATGCTACGTCAGGACTTTTGTCTTTTATGTCACGATCATGTTACGTCATGTTACGAAATGTCATGTATGCCAGTTAAGTTATTCATGTTAATCACGACCCTAAGCGCTAGGATGGGGTAATATCCTAGTGGAACTCCTTTGTTCACGCTGGAG
>NW_023342399.1:0-209 GCF_001411555.2 Juglans regia | reverse complement strand
ATAAATGTTCATCCTCCTCAACCTCATCGGCTTCACAAATTAATAATTTTACAGCAGATTTAGAAGCTGCACGGCGTGAGAATGAGTATATGAGGTCGAGACAGTAAGAGTTAGAGTCTCTCTTAGAACGACAGTCTCATTTAGAGACGCGTTTGCAGGACCAACAGAGAGACCAGGAGGAAAGAATACGCAGTGAAGTGCAAGAGCAA
>NW_023342398.1:0-209 GCF_001411555.2 Juglans regia | reverse complement strand
AGCCTCACAATTTTTCGACATCGGGATTTTTTTATTTAATTTTTTTGATTAAATAAATCCGAAAAATCAAAAAAAATCGAAAATAGGCAAAAATCGATAGGTGACGCTTGGAACACATCCAAGATGTATTGGAATGAATTTAGGAAACCAATTTGGGTGGTTTCAATTGTCCAAAAGCACGAGACAAGTGTTCGCCCCCGTTCATGCAC
>NW_023342397.1:0-209 GCF_001411555.2 Juglans regia | reverse complement strand
TTTACTGCTTATGTTCGAACGTACATCTGTACATTCGAACGTATTTGTTTTACGTTTGAACGTAAATTTATTTACATTATTTTACGTGCGAACGTATAAATTAATGTCCGAACGTTTTTATCTTTAACGTTCGAACCTTAAAGATAAAACGTTCGAACGTTAATTCAGAGCATCTTAAAATTAATACAAAAAAATGCATTATTGTAAAT
>NW_023342396.1:0-209 GCF_001411555.2 Juglans regia | reverse complement strand
ATGTAAATTTTGGTGATTTTTGGAGTTAGGATGCAAAATCCTTATGTTAGGGGTAAAATGGTCATTTTCCCACATGTAGAGGGTAAAATGGTAATTTTACTCTACGTTGATATTTTTCCATATTCCTAATTGTTAGTGATTAAGTTCTAATTTTTAGAAATCACTACTTTCAGTTTCCCGTTATCGCACTTGAGTTTTGTCTCGAAGCA
>NW_023342395.1:0-209 GCF_001411555.2 Juglans regia | reverse complement strand
AGTTGGGCACCGTAACCCGGCTTCCGGTTCATCCCGCATCGCCAGTTCTGCTTACCAAAAATGGCCCACTTGGAGCTCTCGATTCCTTGGCACGACTCAACAAACCAGCCGTGCCGTCCTACCTATTTAAAGTTTGAGAATAGGTCGAGGGCGTTGCGCCCCCGATGCCTCTAATCATTGGCTTTACCCGATAGAACTCGCCCGTGGGC
>NW_023342394.1:0-209 GCF_001411555.2 Juglans regia | reverse complement strand
GCGTGCTCCTGGCATCGGCCTGTGGGCACCCCATTCGGCCCGTCTTGAAACACGGACCAAGGAGTCTGACATGTGTGCGAGTCAACGGGCTAGTAAACCCGTAATGCGTAAGGAAGCTGATTGGTGGGATCCCCTTGTGGGTTGCACCGCCGACCGACCTTGATCTTCTGAGAAGGGTTCGAGTGAGAGCATACCTGTCGGGACCCGAA
>NW_023342392.1:0-274 GCF_001411555.2 Juglans regia | reverse complement strand
CTCCGCAGTTAGGCGTGCTTGGGCGAGAGTAGTACTAGGATGGGTGACCTCCTGGGAAGTCCTCGTGTTGCACCCCTCGTTTTTGTTTTTTCCGCCTTGCGAGATAAATTGACAAGAAGGACCACTCGGGAGTGGATTTTTCGGGAAATCACGCCCTGCCCATCGCGTAGCCATGGGTTTGGATCAGATCTCCGTTTGGATTGGGATCGGAAGGACGCTAGTATGTCGCTCAAGGATTATATGAATTTTAAGTAATTAGTTTGATGGGTGCGAT
>NW_023342391.1:0-209 GCF_001411555.2 Juglans regia | reverse complement strand
GAAAGATGGAGGTTGATGGAGTGGATTTCTCCTTCACATCAAGGCACTATTGGGTGCAGCCAATGGCAGTGGATGGTCTGCCATGTGGGGGAGGAAACTTCTCCCAGAAGCTTTGCCAAGGTGGCCAATTTCGTGGGCCTTGGTGGGCCCCACCAAGTGGGCTTCAATTTGGGGTTTAAAGGGGTTTGGTTAGGGTTTGAGATGCTATC
>NW_023342390.1:0-209 GCF_001411555.2 Juglans regia | reverse complement strand
TTTTTGGTTTCTCTTCTAAGTTCAAAACAGAATTTTGTTTCTAACTTGTTTTGATCAACCTCTTGATCCATGACTTATAAAGAAGTGATCTTCAAACCAAAACAGCACATGGTTCAAAAAGGTGTCCTAAAACAGATCCAAGCTTCAAACTTAAGATCACATGGGTAAACATCAACCAAAACATAAATTTAGCCAAGAACATCATCACT
>NW_023342385.1:0-209 GCF_001411555.2 Juglans regia | reverse complement strand
TCCGTCCCTAAAGCACAAGCTTGTTGCTAGAAAGCAAGCGAGAATGTAGGAATCACCCCCACGAAAGCGAGCCCAAAAAACGGTCGTCGCCCGTCAAACCCCATCGAAGCGAGGCCAGCATCATCCGGATACCCCCGAGAGCAACAATGTGCGTAGCACTGGGTGCCATAACACCATCCGCCGTGCACAAGCATGTTGCAAAGGAGGCA
>NW_023342384.1:0-209 GCF_001411555.2 Juglans regia | reverse complement strand
GCCATGGGGCTGTGAAGGCAAGCCATGGGGCGTGCACGCGGGGCTGTCGAGGCAAGCCATGGGGCTTGCCACGGGGCTGCCAAGGCATGCCATGGGGCTGTCAACGCAAGCCATGGGGCGTGCGAGCGGGGCTGTCAAGGCAAGCCGTGGGGCATGCCACGGGGCTGTCAAGGCAAGCCATGGGGCTTGCCACGGGGCTGCCTGGGCAT
>NW_023342383.1:0-209 GCF_001411555.2 Juglans regia | reverse complement strand
CAAGGTCGGTCGGCGGTGCAACCCACAAGGGGATCCCACCAATCAGCTTCCTTACGCCTTACGGGTTTACTAGCCCGTTGACTCGCACACATGTCAGACTCCTTTGTCCGTGTTTCAAGACGGGCCGAATGGGGTGCCCACAGGCCGATGCCAGGAGCACGCAGATGCCGAAGCACGCCTTGCGGCGCGTGCTGCCCTCCACGATCGCG
>NW_023342382.1:0-209 GCF_001411555.2 Juglans regia | reverse complement strand
GCTTGCCACGGGGCTGCCAAGGCATGCCATGGGGCTTCCAGCGGGGCTGCCAAGGCAAGCCATGGGGCGTGCGAGCGGGGCTGCCAAGGGGCTGTCAAGTCAAGGCATGGGGCGTGCGAGCGGGGCTGTCAAGGCATGCCACGGGGCTGCCACGGCAAGCCATGGGGCTTGCCACGGGGCTGTCAGGGCAAGCCATGGGGCTGCCAAGG
>NW_023342381.1:0-243 GCF_001411555.2 Juglans regia | reverse complement strand
TAATCCTTGAGCGACATACTAGCGTCCTTCCGATCCCAATCCAAACGGAGATCTGATCCAAACCCATGGCTACGCGATGGGCAGGGCGAGATTTCCCGAAAAATCCCCTCCCGAGTGGTCCTTCTTGTCAATTTATCTCGCAAGGCGGAAAAAACAAAAACGAGGGGTGCAACACGAGGACTTCCCAGGAGGTCACCCATCCTAGTACTACTCTCGCCCAAGCACGCTTAACTGCGGAGTTCT
>NW_023342380.1:0-209 GCF_001411555.2 Juglans regia | reverse complement strand
AGTAATTTATATATAGGCTTAAAGTGGTTTACTAATAGTATTAGTATTAGGCCATAAATCTAATTATTATACTAATGTATATTAGAATTACTAATATATTTATCGAAATGAATATGTTGAGAATTTATTAGGTCAAAAAATATAATTAATACAAGATATTGTTATATAAAATTGATATGAATAATACTTTAGTTATTATACATTAGTAT
>NW_023342379.1:0-209 GCF_001411555.2 Juglans regia | reverse complement strand
CCCACAAGGGGATCCCACCAATCAGCTTCCTTACGCCTTACGGGTTTACTAGCCCGTTGACTCGCACACATGTCAGACTCCTTGGTCCGTGTTTCAAGACGGGCAGAATGGGGTGCCCACAGGCCGATGCCAGGAGCACGCAGATGCCGAAGCACGCCTTGCGGCGCGTGCTGCCCTCCACGATCGCGGCAACGACGTCTCCACGGGCA
>NW_023342378.1:0-209 GCF_001411555.2 Juglans regia | reverse complement strand
TTCATGAAAGTTGTTTCTTTTGGAGTCTAGTTTATGTGGATATCTTATTTGTTCCATTTGGAGATCATTTGATTGGTAAAAAGTTGTTTAGACCCCAGAAAGGTTATTCTGGGCGATAAACTGGAGAGTGTGTTATATTTTGGAGTTTTTGACCAAGCTAATGAATAGATCTCGGTCCGAAATTTTTATGGAGTACTGTTAACATGTGT
>NW_023342377.1:0-209 GCF_001411555.2 Juglans regia | reverse complement strand
CGACGTGCATGAACGGGGGCGAACACTTGTCTCGTGCTTTTGGACAATTGAAACCACCCAAATTGGTTTCCTAAATTCATTCCAATACATCTTGGATGTGTTCCTAGCATCACCTATCGATTTTTGCCTATTTTCGATTTTTTTTGATTTTTCGGATTTATTTAATCAAAAAAATTAAATAAAAAAATCCCGATGTCGAAAAATTGTGA
>NW_023342376.1:0-209 GCF_001411555.2 Juglans regia | reverse complement strand
GCGGGAGCACGTCGTGCACCGATTTTGGACAAGTCCTTGTTGGTAACCTCGGCCAGGAAATCGTGGAAGGTGATGTGGTTTGAGGGGGAGGGACGAATCGAAGCTACACAGGGCTGAATCTCAGTGGATCGTGGCAGCAAGACCACTCTGCCACTTACAATACCCCGTCGCGTATTTAAGTCGTCTGCAAAGGATTCTACCCGCCGCTC
>NW_023342375.1:0-209 GCF_001411555.2 Juglans regia | reverse complement strand
TACACGAAAACGCAGTTTTCCTTTACAAACATGAACATGCATGAAATAATGAAATGCACATGAACCAACCAATCCAAAAATCCATCAATAACCAATAACCAATAACCAATAACCAATCCAATCCAATCAAACCAACAACTCCAATCACAAATCCATCCGACCCCTGTACTCCTCGGACTCAGTCCGGCATGCCAAAAAATACAGTGAAA
>NW_023342374.1:0-209 GCF_001411555.2 Juglans regia | reverse complement strand
TCATTCCCACGGGTTCATATCATTTGGTATTCAGAGCAAGGTTTCCAATCAGGTCTTATTCTATCTTTTATTTCTTGCATATTTAATTCTAGGGTGTCATTGTTTTAGGATTGATTACAAAAAAAAAAATAGTGGTGGTTAGTAGGGTTGCTGAAATTCATTGTTCTAGGGTTTGTGTTGGCTGAAATCTCTTGTTCTAGGGGCTGCCG
>NW_023342373.1:0-209 GCF_001411555.2 Juglans regia | reverse complement strand
ACTTCGGAGGGAACCAGCTACTAGACGGTTCGATTAGTCTTTCGCCCCTATACCCAAGTCAGACGAACGATTTGCACGTCAGTATCGCTGCGGGCCTCCACCAGTGTTTCCTCTGGCTTCGCCCCGCTCAGGCATAGTTCACCATCTTTCGGGTCCCGACAGGTATGCTCTCACTCGAACCCTTCTCAGAAGATCAAGGTCGGTCGGCG
>NW_023342372.1:0-209 GCF_001411555.2 Juglans regia | reverse complement strand
CACTACTTGGAACCAAGGTTTAATATTCCCTCTCGCCACACGGTGGCAAAGGATGTAAAAAAACATTTTTACATTGAAAAGGAGAAGTTGAGGGGTCAATTGGCAGATCAATTTGTTTGTCTCACCACTGACACTTGGACATCGATCCAAAATTTTAATTATATGTCTTTGACTGTGCATTTTATTGATTGCCATTGGACATTACACAA
>NW_023342371.1:0-295 GCF_001411555.2 Juglans regia | reverse complement strand
GACTATGAAATACGAATGCCCCCGACTGTTCCTGTTAATCATTACTCCGATCCCGAAGGCCAACACAATAGGACCGAAATCCTATGATGTTATCCCATGCTAATGTATACAGAGCGTAGGCTTGCTTTGAGCACTCTAATTTCTTCAAAGAAACAGCACCGGAGGCACGACCCGGCCAGTTAAGGCCAGGAGCGCATCGCCGGTAGAAGGGACGAGCAGACCGGTGCACACCAGGGGCGGACCGCTCTGCCCAACCCAAGATCCAACTACGAGCTTTTTAACTGCAACAACTTAA
>NW_023342369.1:0-209 GCF_001411555.2 Juglans regia | reverse complement strand
AATTTGACTCAACACGGGGAAACTTACCAGGTCCAGACATAGTAAGGATTGACAGACTGAGAGCTCTTTCTTGATTCTATGGGTGGTGGTGCATGGCCGTTCTTCGTTGGTGGAGCGATTTGTCTGGTTAATTCCGTTAACGAACGAGACCTCAGCCTGCTAACTAGCTATGCGGAGGTGACCTTCCGCGGCCAGCTTCTTAGAGGGAC
>NW_023342368.1:0-209 GCF_001411555.2 Juglans regia | reverse complement strand
GAGCGTCCGAATGCAAGTTCTTTGTTCGAACGTTAGTCGGTTTAACGTTCGAACGATTCAATTGTATTTACGTTCGAACGTTTGTTACAGTGTGAACCAACGTTTGAACGATTTTTATTTACATTCGAACGTACAGATCAGAAATACTAATTTCATAAAATTTAAAAACAAAATACCAATGGTATCATATTACATACCCAATTAACAAG
>NW_023342367.1:0-209 GCF_001411555.2 Juglans regia | reverse complement strand
TTCATTCTCGATGCCGGCACCGCACGTAAACCTACCACTCCGGAAGGAGGATAGGATCAAGACGCGAGCACGACAATCGTTCGTGTCAAACGAGAACGCTCGGTGTGGGATAAAGAGGCCGGAGACCCCCCACACCAACACAATGTTCCGCATCCAAGAGCACGAGAACGCCCACATGGTCCATGACAACCAACGTAAACTCGAAGGCT
>NW_023342366.1:0-209 GCF_001411555.2 Juglans regia | reverse complement strand
ACATACTAGCGTCCTTCCGATCCCAATCCAAACGGAGATCTGATCCAAACCCATGGCTACGCGATGGGCAGGGCGAGATTTTCCCAAAAATCCACTCCCGAGTGCTCCTTCTTGTCAATTTATCTCGCAAGGCGGAAAACACAAAAACGAGGGGTGCAACACGAGGACTTCCCAGGAGGTCACCCATCCTAGTACTACTCTCGCCCAAG
>NW_023342365.1:0-209 GCF_001411555.2 Juglans regia | reverse complement strand
TATTTTTAATTTATATATAATTGTGATAAATATTATAATGATTTTATTTATATATATATAATAGTTATAAATATTATAGTAATGTTATTTTTTATTTATATATTATAGTGATTTTATTTTTAATTTATATATAATAGTGATAAATATTACAGTAGTTTATTTTTTATTTATATATAATAGTGATTTTATTTTTTATTTATATATTATAG
>NW_023342363.1:0-283 GCF_001411555.2 Juglans regia | reverse complement strand
GATCTTCGTGGGGGTTCGATCCTCGTGCATGGCATCCTTGAGGTGTGAGTGTGGCATGGTGTTTGGTGCTTCTTAGCACTAGATTCCTACGCGTGCTCTCGGCCGACGATGGGTTGTTTGCTGGTTTGGCTTGGCTCCCAAGGGGTTGAGCCCTCAACAACTGTCCCGATTGTTACTATTTTCTCTTCTCTTATTTCCCATGCCTAGCGGGGCAGGCTCGACACCACACAATGCTTCCACACGCTCAGCTAGCCTTGTGCTTGGTTGGGGTGTGGTTCAATTT
>NW_023342360.1:0-209 GCF_001411555.2 Juglans regia | reverse complement strand
TGTTCTTTCAATGATGGTCCGGTTCATTCTCTCGGCTACACCATTGTGCTGAGGGGTATATGGGACCGTCTTCTCATGTCGAATACCGCGATCAGCGCAGTATGTAGCGAACCTTTTGGAGACATATTCTCCTCCGTTGTCCGTTCGCAGGCACTTCAACTTCTTTCCCGTCTCTCTTTCCACTAGGGTGTGGAAATTCTTGAAGTGCT
>NW_023342359.1:0-209 GCF_001411555.2 Juglans regia | reverse complement strand
ATAGTAAGGATTGACAGACTGAGAGCTCTTTCTTGATTCTATGGGTGGTGGTGCATGGCCGTTCTTAGTTGGTGGAGCGATTTGTCTGGTTAATTCCGTTAACGCACGAGACCTCAGCCTGCTAACTAGCTATGCGGAGGTGACCTTCCGCGGCCAGCTTCTTAGAGGGACTATGGCCGCTTAGGCCAAGGAAGTTTGAGGCAATAACA
>NW_023342358.1:0-209 GCF_001411555.2 Juglans regia | reverse complement strand
TGAGAGAAGTTGACGTTTGTTGTATATCGTTCGAACGTATCATATTTACGTTCGCATGTTAATGCGTCCGAACGTTAATTACAATAAACGTTCGAATATTTGTTTGAACGTAAACGTAAATGTTCAAACGTAGCGCGTTTAATGTTCGGACGTTATTTCGAATGTAAACGAAGGAGCGTCCGAATGCAAGTTCTTTGTTCGAACGTTAG
>NW_023342357.1:0-209 GCF_001411555.2 Juglans regia | reverse complement strand
AGGAACCCTTCGGTAGCCCAACATGCTATTCACACGAGGAGCAAAAATGAGGAGGAGCACGCCTAACAGTTCGATGCACAAGCACGGAGCCTGTCAAGACATACTACCTTGTCACCACTCACACGCCGTTACGTCCGCCAGACCACAACATCAAACAAATTGAACCACACCCCAACCAAGCACAAGGCTAGCTGAGCGTGTGGAAGCAT
>NW_023342356.1:0-209 GCF_001411555.2 Juglans regia | reverse complement strand
TGACCAACCACACACGAGGAGCGGTGGGCATATCTCAACGTGCCCTCCCAACCGTTTTTTGGGAGGGGGCATTACACCCCCACCCAGAAGGTTATTACATGTTCTCAGGTCGTTCTGCTGGGCAGGTATCGACAATGATCCTTCCGCAGGTTCACCTACGGAAACCTTGTTACGACTTCTCCTTCCTCTAAATGATAAGGTTCAGTGGA
>NW_023342354.1:0-280 GCF_001411555.2 Juglans regia | reverse complement strand
GAGTGCTCCTTCTTGTCAATTTATCTCGCAAGGCCGAAAAAACAAAAACGAGGGGTGCAACACGAGGAATTCCCAGGAGGTCACCCATCCTAGTACTACTCTCGCCCAAGCACGCTTAACTGCGGAGTTCTGATGGTATCCGGTGCATTAGTGCTGGTATGATCGCACCCATCAAACTAATTACTTAAAATTCATATAATCCTTGAGCGACATACTAGCGTCCTTCCGATCCCAATCCAAACGGAGATCTGATCCAAACCCATGGCTACGCGATGGGCAG
>NW_023342353.1:0-209 GCF_001411555.2 Juglans regia | reverse complement strand
CATCGCCCGTGGGCACCGTGCTAACCTCGCTGTGCATGCCACGGGGCTGTCAAGGCAGGCCATGGGGCGTGCCATGGGGCTGTCAAGGCAAGCCATGGGGCATGTCCGCGGGGCTGTCAAGGCATGCCATGGGGCTGTCAAGTCAGGCTGTCAAGTCAGGCCATGGGGCTTGCCATGGGGCTGTGAAGGCAAGCCATGGGGCGTGCACG
>NW_023342352.1:0-209 GCF_001411555.2 Juglans regia | reverse complement strand
GTCACCACCATTGTAGGCCTCTATCCTACAATCGAAAGTTGATAGGGCAGAAATTTGAATGATGCGTCGCCGGCACGATGGCCGTGCGATCCGTCGAGTTATCACGAATCATCAGAGCAACGGGCAAAGCCCGCGTCGACCTTTTATCTAATAAATGCATCCCTTCCAGAAGTCGGGGTTTGTTGCACGTATTAGCTCTAGAATTACTA
>NW_023342351.1:0-209 GCF_001411555.2 Juglans regia | reverse complement strand
ATATTATAGCGATTTTATTTTTTATTTATATATAATAGTTATAAATATTTTTTATTTATATATTATAGTGATTTTATTTTTTATTTATATATTATAGTGATTTTGTTTTTTATTTATATATAATAGTGATAAATATTTTTTATTTATATATTATAGTGATTTTATTTTTTATTTATATATTATAGTGATTTTATTTTTTATTTATATAT
>NW_023342350.1:0-209 GCF_001411555.2 Juglans regia | reverse complement strand
ATAGTGATAAATATTTTTTATTTATATATTATAGTGATTTTATTTTTTATTTATATATTATAGTGATTTTATTTTTTATTTATATATAATAGTGATAAATATTTCTTATTTATATATTATAGTGATTTTTTATTATTTATATATTATAATTATTTTTTTATTTATATTTAATAGTGATAAATATTATAGTGATTTTATTTTTTATTTAT
>NW_023342349.1:0-209 GCF_001411555.2 Juglans regia | reverse complement strand
TGATAAGTAAGGGAACTAAATTGTATGTATGCATGTTATCATATGTGCCATGCCAAGTCATTACATATTTATCTGTTACACAGAATTTATTCTGTCATGAATTACTCATCTGTTACATAAGATATTCTGTCACGTATTGCTATACATGCTATACATTGCAAGTATGTCATGTTAAGTTAAGTATGCCATCTGTTACATGTATTTCTTGT
>NW_023342348.1:0-209 GCF_001411555.2 Juglans regia | reverse complement strand
AAAGAAAAGAGAGTGTGAAGAAAGTGAGAGAAAAACAAAGAGAAAAACGAGTTTTTATGCTAAGGCGAGTCTTAATCCTAACGTACTTGACGTATGTTTGCCTAATATTGTTGTCTCTTTGTTGCAGGGATATGAGGTCGTGTTTCCAAGTGGTGTATTTAGTGGATTGTCACCTAATAGGAAGATAGAGCACTACATTGATTTTGTGC
>NW_023342347.1:0-209 GCF_001411555.2 Juglans regia | reverse complement strand
AAGTCAGAATCCGGGCTAGAAGCGACGCGTGCGCCCGTCGCCCGATTGCCGACCTGCAGTAGGGGCCTTAGGGCCCCCAGAGGCACGTGTCGTTGGTGAAGCCCCCGCGGCGGATGAGCCGTGCGGGCCGCCTTGAAGTACAATTCTCACCGAGCGGCGGGTAGAATCCTTTGCAGACGACTTAAATACGCGACGGGGTATTGTAAGTG
>NW_023342346.1:0-209 GCF_001411555.2 Juglans regia | reverse complement strand
CAACTTTCGATTGTAGGATAGAGGCCTACAATGGTGGTGACGGGTAACGGAGAATTAGGGTTCGATTCCGGAGAGGGAGCCTGAGAAACGGCTACCACATCCAATGAAGGCAGCAGGCGCGCAAATTACCCAATCCTGACACGGGGAGGTAGTGACAATAAATAACAATACCGGGCTCTTACGAGTCTGGTAATTGGAATGAGTACAAT
>NW_023342345.1:0-209 GCF_001411555.2 Juglans regia | reverse complement strand
GTGATTTCTAAAAATTAGAACTTAATCACTAACAATTAGGAATATGGAAAAATATCAACTTAGAGTAAAATTACCATTTTACCCTCTACATGTGGGAAAATGACTATTTTACCCCTAACTTAAGGATTTTGCATCACAACTTCAAAAATCACCAAAATTTACATACCTTATGTAAATTTTGTCCTAAACTCAAATATCAATTCATAAAA
>NW_023342344.1:0-209 GCF_001411555.2 Juglans regia | reverse complement strand
ATTTACCTTTGATAAGTTCAAAAGTTCAATTAAGAACAAGAGGAGTAAAACTCAACTCACAATGAATAAATTCATCAAATTTCATAAATTTCATAATCTAATTAAAATGAGGCTACATAGAGTATTTAAAGCAAAACCTATTGAAACCCTAGCCAAAATAAACCCCCATCTTCCAAAAGTGCCCCTGGATGAATAGTGCCGCGGCTACA
>NW_023342343.1:0-247 GCF_001411555.2 Juglans regia | reverse complement strand
TTGATTCGGTTTCCTTCTTGATGCGTTGATCTTCGTGGGGGTTCGATCCTCGTGCATGGCATCCTTGAGGTGTGAGTGTGGCATGGTGTTTGGTGCTTCTTAGCTCTAGATTCCTACGCGTGCTCTCGGCCGACGATGGGTTGTTTGCTGGTTTGGCTTGGCTCCCAAGGGGTTGAGACCTCAACAACTGTCCCGATTGTTACTATTTTCTCTTCTCTTATTTCCCATGCCTAGCGGGGCAGGCTCG
>NW_023342342.1:0-209 GCF_001411555.2 Juglans regia | reverse complement strand
CATGCCCGCGGGGCTGTCAAGGCATGCCATGGGGCTGTCAAGTCAGGCTGTCAAGTCAGGCCATGGGGCTTGCCATGGGGCTGTGAAGGCAAGCCATGGGGCGTACACGCGGGGCTGTCGAGGCAAGCCATGGGGCTTGCCACGGGGCTGCCAAGGCATGCCATGGGGCTGTCAAGGCAAGCCATGGGGCGTGCGAGCGGGGCTGTCAA
>NW_023342341.1:0-209 GCF_001411555.2 Juglans regia | reverse complement strand
GGATGCATTTATTAGATAAAAGGTCGACGCGGGCTTTGCCCGTTGCTCTGATGATTCATGATAACTCGACGGATCGCACGGCCATCGTGCCGGCGACGCATCATACAAATTTCTGCCCTATCAACTTTCGATTGTAGGATAGAGGCCTACAATGGTGGTGACGGGTAACGGAGAATTAGGGTTCGATTCCGGAGAGGGAGCCTGAGAAA
>NW_023342339.1:0-209 GCF_001411555.2 Juglans regia | reverse complement strand
TATTTTTAGGGGCACTTCGAGGTTATATTTCGGTAAAAGATTTTCACTAAAGGTTAATATGAATATTTAGGAATTTTTAGTACTAAGTTTATGATTCACTTTTTTGAAGTGAATAGTAATCTCGATAAGCGCACCAATTGCAGTGTTTCGAAATCACAGTGTGGAATGTCCAAATTGGATTAGAGAAGTTTTATTTGGACACTTGGCAA
>NW_023342338.1:0-209 GCF_001411555.2 Juglans regia | reverse complement strand
ATTGTCGATACCTGCCCAGCAGAACGACCTGTGAACATGTAATAACCTTCTGGGTGGGGGTGTAATGCCCCCTCCCAAAAAACGGTTGGGAGGGCACGTTGAGAGATGCCCACCGCTCCTCGTGTGTGGTTGGTCAATCTTCTCGTTCCCTTCCCGATCGAACAATGAACCCCGGCGCGGTCTGCGCCAAGGAACTTAAACAAGGAGTA
>NW_023342336.1:0-209 GCF_001411555.2 Juglans regia | reverse complement strand
ATCGATGCGAGAGCCGAGATATCCGTTGCCGAGAGTCGTTATGTATCATGGTAAAGATGTCACCAACAACGCGCACACCGTTTCCGGGGCGCCCGTGGTTACTCGTTGTTTAAGTTCCTTGGCGCAGACCGCGCCGGGGTTCATTGTTCGATCGGGAAGGGAACGAGAAGATTGACCAACCACACACGAGGAGCGGTGGGCATATCTCA
>NW_023342334.1:0-209 GCF_001411555.2 Juglans regia | reverse complement strand
GTGTCTCACGTAGTGTATGCTCCACAGTTGTTGTGGCCCCATACTTCATGCTCCACAGTTGTTGTGGCCCCATGACTTATCTGTTTGTGCCACACTTGCTGTGGGCACACATAACATAATGTGTGGCACCATCGGCGTTAGTGCCTGGCGCGCTCCGGTGACCAGCTAATTAGGCCCCATTCGCAACCTGTTGACTGTACTTCGTCAAC
>NW_023342333.1:0-218 GCF_001411555.2 Juglans regia | reverse complement strand
CTTGGATTTATGAAAGACGAACAACTGCGAAAGCATTTGCCAAGGATGTTTTCATTAATCAAGAACGAAAGTTGGGGGCTCGAAGACGATCAGATACCGTCCTAGTCTCAACCATAAACGATGCCGACCAGGGATCGGCGGATGTTTCTTTAAGGACTCCGCCGGCACCTTATGAGAAATCAAAGTCTTTGGGTTCCGGGGGGGGTATGGTCGCAAGG
>NW_023342332.1:0-209 GCF_001411555.2 Juglans regia | reverse complement strand
CTTGCGCCGCCACCCACGGCAAACCACCACCACCATTGGCTTCACCGACCTCTCTAGGCCCTACCCTATCATTTTGGGGTCTTCGTTTGTCTCCGTTGAAAAGTAGGTATTTGTGACCCACGGCCACAGTGTATTTTACACTGTGGTGTTGCTCAGACGTCGCCTTTTTCAGTTTCGTGATCATTCGGAAATCATTATATAGCAATGTA
>NW_023342330.1:0-209 GCF_001411555.2 Juglans regia | reverse complement strand
GCTTCCGGTTCATCCCGCATCGCCAGTTCTGCTTACCAAAAATGGCCCACTTGGAGCTCTCGATTCCTTGGCACGACTCAACAAAGCAGCCGTGCCGTCCTACCCATTTAAAGTTTGAGAATAGGTCGAGGGCGTTGCGCCCCCGATGCCTCTAATCATTGGCTTTACCCGATAGAACTCGCCCGTGGGCTCCAGCTATCCTGAGGGAA